>NC_134401.1:45451584-45669990 GCF_050003625.1 Haematobia irritans | reverse complement strand
ATTTTGTCAAAATTTTATTTCTTCAGAAAATTTTATCAAAATTTTATTTCTATAGAAAATTTTGTCAAAATTTAATTTCTATAGAAAATTTTGTCAAAATTTTATTTTTAAAGAAAATTTTGTCAAATTTCTTTCTCTATGGAAAATTTTGCCAATTTTTTTTTTATAGGAAATTTTGTCAAAATTTTATTTCTATAGAAAATTTTATCAAAATTTTATTTCTATAGAAAACTTCGTCAAAATTTTATTTCTATAAAAATTTTTGTAAAAATTTTGTTTATATAGAAAATTTATCAAAGTTTTATTTCTATAGAAAAATTTGTCAAAATTTTATTTTGAAAATTATGTCAAAATATTATTTCTATAGAAAATTTTGTTAAGATTTTATTTTTGTGTAGACAATTTAGTCAACATTTTATTTCGTTTTGTTTTGTTATTGTTGGTTTATTCAATCATTATTGTTGTTTTTGATTTCAGCTTAAAACCATGCATTGACTAAACTACAAGTGTAGCTTAACCAACAGAATAAAATAATGCTGGTCAAATTTATTTGGGCAAAGCCCTATAGACTGCAAGATGGTTGGATGAACGCACGTTTCGGAATTAAAACATTCCTCATCAGCATCCTCTACTTGCAGCAAAACTATCAACCAATTATCAAAATATTGGGAGCCACCGTGGTTAGCATGCCCGCCTTGCATACATAACGTCGTGGGTTCGATTCCTGCTTCGACCGAACACCAAAAATTTTTCAGCGGTGGATTATCCCACCTCAGTAATGCTGGTGACATTTCTGAGGGTTTCAAAGCTTCTCTAAGTGGTTTCACTGCAATGTGGAACGCCGTTCGGACTCGGCTATAAAAAGGAGGTACCTTGTCATTGATCTTAACATGGAATCGGGCAGCACTCAGTTATAAGAGAGAAGTTCACCAATGTGGTATCACAATGGACCGAATAGTCTAAGTGAGCCTGATACATCGGGCTGCCACCTAACCTAAGCTAATTATCAGAATAAATTCGTGTAGTTTACTAAACCCAAAGTGTCAAATTTATTTGGGCAAATCCCTATTGTTTATTGTACTACGGATTTAGAGCTAAGGCTCAATATGGAAACTAAGGTTTCCAAATAGATAACCGAGAAGCAAAATGGGGAACTAAAATTCCACGGGATTATTCAAAGATTGCTGGAACTTAGGTTCCTGGCATAATGGGTCACTTTGTAGGATCACACTACTACCACAAATACTTACATGGGAAACAATAAATCGTAATGGGGGAAAAAGAGACAAAATGTGTGTTTCAATGAGATGACAAAATATTTTATTCAGAGGTAGAGATCCTTTATCGCCGACAGCTGGATGAAGAAAGAGGCCGGAAACTTAGAATAAAGTTGACAGGTGAATTCAGAATTTCAGAAAAGAAGAAAGGGTAAAGCAAATAGAAAACAGAGTTGCTACTTAAAAGTATGACAGCTTAAAACTCTAATCTATTACATGTTAACGACTAGTCTAAAAAAAGGAAATTCATTTTAATTTATCTTTACAATAGGAATTCAATTTTAATTCATGTTTTAATTCAATATATTTTCAAACTACATTAAACACCTATAGACTGCATAATGGTTGGATGGACGCAGGGTTCGAAGTTACCACATTCCTCCTCAGCATCCTCTACTTGCATCAAAACTATCAACCAATTATCAGAATAAATTCTGGTAGTTCACTCAACTTGAACCTTCCGAAAAAAGGTTTGTGATAGTTGCCAAATTTATTTGGGCAAAGTCTATACTATCATAAACCTTTTTTCGGAAGGTTCAAGTTGAGTGAACTACCAGAATTTATTCTGATAATTGGTTGATAGTTTTGATGCAAGTAGAGGATGCTGAGGAGGAATGTGGTAACTTCGAACCCTGCGTCCATCCAACCATTATGCAGTCTATAGGGATTTGCCCAAATAAATTTGACAAAAATTCTTTTCCTCTGTTGGTTAAGCCACGCTTGTGGTTTGGTCAATGCATGGTTTTAAGCTGAAATAAAAAAACAAGGAAAAAATTATTTCTTTAGAAAATTATGTAAAAATTTTATTTCTATAGAAAAATTTGTGAAAATTTAATTCTATAGAAAATTTTGTGAAAATTTTATTTCTATAGAAAAGTTTTTCAACATTTTAATTCTATGGAAAATTTTGTCAAAATTTTATTTCTATAGAAATTTCGTGAAGTAAAAGTTTGTAGAATTCTATCAACTGTGGTAATCTGATATCATCCCAAGTATTTAGATTGCAGATTATAGTTTTTAGTAGAACTTTGTACGTAAACCATGATGGAAAGTCTTCCTAGTGGGTTCAATTTTAAGTGTAATCTTCAGATTGGCCGTATTAATAACCTGATTTATTTGATCCTTCCAACACTCAACCTTCAAGCTTTAATTAACATCCATCTTTTCATTGTAAGAGAAGCGATGTAATTACATCCCACAATCGAAATTGTCCCTCTCGCCAGACCGCTGTTCAATTTCCCAGTAAAATAATTCTATAAAATTCCATTAACTTGAAAACACAAAAAAACACAATTTTTGTCGTTTGTTATTTTGTTTTCCAATTTTTTGTGTGTAATGGTTTTCGGTGATTCTGGGAAAACTACAAATGTTTTTGACACATTTTCCGTTTGTAAAAGTGCTCGGTGTGCGGCATATGCCTCCCCATGCATTGTTTCACTATAACCCCTGACCGTTGGGAAAAAGCCATCCCACCTCCGGCAAAGCTCATCATGTAACCATCAAAAACAGAAAATTAAAGGTAAAAACTACCCGCACCACCTTTTGTTTGTTGGGGGCCTGTGATGCCCTCATATTTTTGTAAACCTCTGTTCATTTTCTTTGTTTTCCGATCCGACAACGAAATTTGTTTTTTTCGAATTCTATGAATTCTGTTTTCCACCTCAGTTACATGCCACCGGTAGGTAGCTGGATGATAGGTTGACTGTTGTTGCCTTTTGTTGTTTTGGGTTGATATATATTTTTGCGTGAAAAACAAACTATGGGGAAAACGGAAAGAAAATGTTCACGTTAAATGTCAGCTGACAGTTGCAGATAAACTTTCCAAATAATATTGCGTGTTTGTCCCGTCCTCCGCCCACTCAAAGGCAGTGCGTAAATAGATTCTTGATGTTTAGTTTTTGGTTCAAAAAGAGTCCTTACATATAGGGGCACTATCAGTCGGGTATTAGATTGAAGATATTTGTAATGCAGGGGGCAAAAAAAAAAAGAAATACTACTTAACAAAATTTTGAGACACATATATCTCGGTAGAAACCTTCTTGTCTGCATCTTTGGCGGAGATACCAAAGATATAAAAATAACATTTTGACAAAATTGTCTATAGAAAAAAATTTTACAAAATTTTCTATAGACATGAAATTTTGACAAAATTTTCTATAGAAATGAAATTTTTACAAAATTTTCTATAGAAATAAAATTTTGACAAAATTTTCTATAGAAATCAAATATTGACAATATTTTCTATAGAAATCAAATATTGACAAAATTTTCTATAGAAATAAAATATTGACAAAATTTTCTACATAAATAAAATTTTGATAACATTTTCTATAGAAACAAAATTGTCGACACAATTTTCAATTGAAATTAAATTTTAGACACAATTTTCTATAGAAGTAAAATTTTTACAAAGTTTTCTATAGATATAAAATTTTGGAAATATTTTCCATAGAAATAAAATTGTGACAAAATTTTCTATAGAAATAAAATTTTGACAAAATTTTCTATAGAAATAAAATTTGGACAAAAGATTCTATATAAATAAAAGTGTGCAAAAATTTTAATAAATTAAAATTCTGACAAAATTTCCCATAGAAATAAAATTTTGACAAAATTTTCTATAGAATTAAAATTTTGACAAACTCTTATATAGAAATAAAATTTTAAAAAAATTTGAAAAAATTTTATATAGAAATAAAAATTCTTATAGAAATAACATTTTGACAAAATTTTCCATAGTAATAAAATTTTGATAAAATTGTCTATAGAAATAAAATTTTGACAATATTTTTGACAAAATTTTTTATAGAAATAAAATTTTGACGAAATTTTCTATAGAAATAAAATTTTGGCAAAATTTTCCATGGAAATAAAATGTTGACAAAATTTTCTATAGAAATAAAATTTTGACAAAATTATCTATAGAATTAAAATTCTGACAAACTTTTATATAGAAATAAAATATTGCAAAATTTTCTACATAAATAAAATTTTGATAAATTTAAACACAATTTTCAATTGAAATTAAATTTTAGATACAATTTTCTATAGAAGTAAAATTTTGACAAAATCTTCTATAGAAATAAAATTTTGACAAAATTTTCTATAACACGAAATTTTCTATAGAAATAAAATTTTGACAAAAGATTCTATAAAAATAACATTGTGCTAAAATTTTTTATAAATTAAAATTTTGACAAAATTATCTATAGAATTAAAATTCTGACAAACTCTTACATAGAAATAAAATTTTAACAAAATTTTCTATAGAAATAAAATATTGACAAATTTTCTGTAGAACTAAAATATTGACAAAATTCTCTATAGAAATACAATTTTTACAAAATTTTATTCCTATAGAAATAAAATGTTGACAAAATAATTTATAAAAATAAAATTTTGACAAATTTTCTATAGAAAGAAAATCGTGACAAAATTTTCTATAAAATTGCTATAGAAATAAAAATTCTTATAGAAATAACATTTTGACCAAATTTTGCATAGAAATAAAATTTTGATAAAATTGTCTATAGAAATAAAATTTTCTATAGATATAAAATTTTGACAAAATTTTCTATAGAAATAAAATTTTGACGAAATTTTCGATAGAAATAAAATTTTGGCAAAATTTTCCATGGAAATAAAATTTTGACAAAATTTTCTATAGAAATAAAATTTTGGCAAATAATCTAAAGAATTAAAATTTTGACAGAATATTCTATACAAATAAAATTTTGACAAAACTTTCTATAGAAATAAAATTTTGACGAAATTTTCTATAGAAATAAAAGTTTGACAAAATTTCCTATAGAAATAAAATTTGGACAAAAAATTCTATAGAAATAAAATTGTGCAAAATTTTTTTATAAATTAAAATTCTGACAAAATTTCTCATATAAATAAAATTTTGACACAAATGAAATGTTAAATTTCTTTCACAATGAGAGTTTTTTTTTTTAATTTGGTAGATGTTTTTTTCTTATGGTACTTTATGCGGTCTACGGCCATTCTTTCTATCTCATCTACAGTTGGTGGTATACAAATTATTGATTGAATTAATATTTTAATTAAGTTTTTTTAACCCTCCGTCATACACATGTTTCGATAGTCACATTCCTAACACATGAGGCCTGGCCAGACCCACAATGTATTTTAATGTATTTATATGGAAAATATGTTATTTTGTTGATATTATTACATTATTACTGTCGTATTTTCCGTCCTGATTTTTTCACAAATCTTAGGAGGGTACCTGCAGTTTCAAGTCTCTAGCTATATTATAGATCTATTTTAATTACAATTAGAATCGAAAAAAGTCTGGCCAGACTCATGTGTCTGTCCGAGGGTTAATAATATTTTTTTTGTTTATAAAATATTTTATTTCATCCATTTTAAATTGAATTCGTTTTCAAATTGAAACTTTAAGTGATAAAATATAAGCGGAGACATTATGTCTGTATATTAAACCTTTGATTCCATTGTGGCTCTGAAATTTGTTTCTATTATTTACTTGTTTTTTTTTTTTAATTTTTCCAAAAAACAAAATAAAGATTTTCGCATTAATATTTAATTATGCCTATGTTCAAAATGACCCATTAGTCTGATTTTTTCAAATAGAATTTCTGTTCTGATTGTATGAATTTAAAAGAAAACGAAGGCATTTCTAACAAATTGCTCCAGCAACTAGGACTTTGGTATGTTTTTAATATTTGTGATTATTTTTATTTGTGGGACAAATGTTGCCATATGCCGCTGCAGCTTCTGCTGTCTCCTTTGCTGGCTGTGAGCGCAGACATTCGTCATTTTTAGCTGGGTGTCTAAATGTCTGCTTTTTTGAGATTTTTGTAGTGGAGGGAATTCGTTTTGTTTTTTGTTTTGTAGAATTGAGAAGCAACAGCAAGTTGGAAAAAAATGTCGACATATTTTCTTATATGGCATATAGACATAAATCTGGGTTAACAGTTGTGGTAAATCAAAGTGAAGCAAAATAAAAATAAAAAAACACAATAAAATATGTAATTTTTTGGGGATAAAATACAATTATTTGAAAAGACAATAGAAAACGTTTCGTATATTTCATTAATGGAATCTAGTGTAATATAAATTTTGAAAATTAATGTAACGATTTTCGACCACGGTTGCCAAAAATTAACTACAAAAATTTCGAGAAAATTTTATCAAAAACTACCAAACACAAAAATTTTTTCCTACCCAAAATTTTACCTCTACAGAACATTTTATTAAAGAATTTTATTTCTATGGAAAATATTGTCACAATTTTATTTCTCAATAGAAAATTTTGTCAAAATTTTACTTCTATCGAAAAGTTTGTCAAAATTTTATTTCTTTGGAAAATTTTGTCAAAATTGTATTTTTATAGAAATTTTGTAAAATTTTATTTCTATAGAAAATTTTGTCAAAATGTTATTTCTATAGAAAAGTTTGTCAAAACTTTATTTCTTTGGAAAATTTTGTCAAAATTGTATTTTTTGTATTTAGAAAATTTTGTCTAAATTTTACTTCTATCGAAAAGTTTGTCAAAATTGTATTTCTTTGGAAAATTTTGTCAAAATTTTATTTCTTTGGAAAATTTTGTCAAAATTGTATTTTTATAGAAATTTTGTAAAATTTTATTTCTATAGAAAATTTTGTCAAAATTTTATTTCTCTATAGAAAATTTTGTCAAAATTTTATTTCTATAGAAATTTTGTCAAAATTTCACCTCTACAGAACATTTTATTAAAGAATTTTATTTCTATGGAAAATATTGTCAAAATTTTATTTCTATAGAAAATTTTGTCAAAATTTTACCTGTAGAAAAGTTTGTCAAAATCTTATTTCTCTATAGAAAATTTTGTCAAAATTTTTTCTCTGTATAGAAAATTTTGTCAAAATTATATTTGTTTTGGGATTGTTCGTTTGGCTTGAGGTCATGGACTAATGAAAAATGCTGGTGTTGTTGTTTTTCACTACCTTTTTATTGAAATGTTGCTGTTCTCGGATTTTATTTCTGTAGGAAATTTTGTCAAAATTTTATGTTTATAGAAATTTTGTAATATTTTATTTCTATAGAAAATTTAATAACAATTTTATTTCTACAGAAAATTTTGTCAAAATTTTATTTCTCTATAGAAAATTTTGTAAAAATTATGTTTGCTAAAATTTTATTTCAATAGAAAATTTTGTAAACATTTGTTCTATAGAAAATTTTGTAATTTTTTTCTCTATAGAAAATTTTGTCAAAATTATAGTTTTACGTACAATTTTATTAAAATTTTTTTCTTCTTTTTTTTCTTTGGAAAATTTAGTCAAAATTTTATTTTCGTAGAAATTTTGTAAAATTTTATTTCTATAGAAAATTTTGTCAAAATTTTATTCTCTATAGAAAATTTTGACAAAATTATATTTTTATAGAAAATTTTGTTATTTCTATACAAAACTTTTTGAAAATTTTATTTCTATGGAAAATTTTGTAGAAATTTTGTTTCTACAGAAAATTTGCCCAAATTTTGTTTCTACAGAACCTTTTGCCCAAATTTTGTCCAAATTTTATCTCTATAGAAAATTTTGTCAAAATTCTATTTCTCTATAGAAAATTTTGTCACAATTTTATTTCTATAGAAAATTTTGTCAAAATTTTATTTCTCTATAGAAAATTTTGTCACAATTTTATTTCAATAGAAAATTTTGTAAAAATTTTGTTTCTATCGAAAATTTTGTCCAAATTCTGTTTTTATAGAAAAATTTGTCAAAATGTTATTTCTATAGAAAATTTTGTAATTTTTTTTCTCTATAGAAAATTTTTTCAAACTTATAGTTTTATGGACAATTTTATTAAAATTTTATTTCTATAGAAAATTTTGTCAAAATTTTATTTCTTTGGGAAATTTTGTCAAGATTTTATTTTTGTAGAAATTTTGTAAAATTTTATTTCTATAGAAAATTTTGTCAACATTTTATTTCTCTATAGCAAATTTAATAAAAATGTTATTTCTATATAAAATTTTGTCAAAATTTTATTCTCTATAGAAAATTTTGACAAAATTATATTATTATAGAAAATTTTGTTACAATTTTATTTCTATACAAAACTTTTTGAAAATTTTATTTCTATTGAAAATTTTGTAGAAATTTTGTTTCTACAGAATATTTTGCCCTAATTTTGTTTATACAGAACATTTTGCCCAAATTTTGTTTCTATAGAAAATTTTGTCCAAATTTTATTTCTATAGAAAATTTTGTCAAAATTTTATTTCTATAGAAAATTTTGTCAAAATTTTATTTCTCTATAGCAAATTTAATAAAAAATTTATTTCTATAGAAAATTTTGTAAATTTTGTTTTTCTATAGAAAATTTTGTCAAAATTGTATTTCTATAGAAAATTTTGTAAATTTTGTTTTTCTATAGAAAATTTTGTCAAAATTTTATTTCTACAGAAAAAGAGTTCGACCAATCTACCAAACGGTAAAATAGGAATCATACGAATGATACGTATTTGGTCATACGTATTTGGTAAATTCTACCAACTGTGACAACCGTGCATTCGTCTCGGCGAACTCATACGATTTGGCAGATTCTACCAACTGTGACAACCGTGCTTTCGTCTCGGCGAACTCGAAAAGCCAATGGTAACATTGAATAACACTTCAATCTTTATTTTGGAAATTAAAAAATTTTTAATATAATAAAATTAAAAATACTTAAATATAAAATTTTTTGAATTTATAATTTTGTTTATGGAAAATAATTGTCTAGATTATGGAAAAAAATTGAATATTAAATTAAACTATAATTTCATTAAATTAATTAAATTAAATTAAACTATATAATATAGATTTATTGTTTTTTTTTTTATATTTTCAGGTAAGTTTTGAACACAAAATTGCTAATAAAAATATTGAAAATATTTCGGTAAGTTTATATATTCCACAAATTTTCTCATTTTTTATAATGTAAATTCTTACATTTAAATTTAAAATTCTTCTAAACTTTATGTTAATACCCATCCATTAATTCAAATAGTATCAATGGTTTCTATTGTTTTTTTTTGTATCTATCAAAATCCAAATCCTCAATGCTTGAGAGACTAACATCGATTTGCCATTAAAAAATACAAACCATACAGGCAACAACAAAAGAAAACTTTGTTTTATACTTTATTTCGATATTTGCAAAGGCTAAAGCTATTTGAACCATATGGTACCTCTTCAATTGGAAACATCAACTTTGGCAATACCAACAACGACGACGTCGTCGTCATCATCATCATCGTCGTATGGGAAAAAACTATAATAGGCCTAACCATCCAACCCACCCATCTAGGATTTTGTAAAACGGTATCGGAATTTCTATCGAAAGCCCTGCATTGCTTTTGAATATGCACAGCATTTCCAGTCATCTCGTAGCAAATGGTAAAAGGATTTAAAATTCCAATTGGAGAATGCATATTTGTTTAGTCTCCAAGTATTAAAGGGTTCGCTATATGGATTTGTTACAATTTGGAAACATCTTAAAAAATAATTTATAGCGAAATCTACCCTCTTCAATATGTGTCATAGGAATTGTACGGGAAAATCATTAAAACATCGTAAAAACCTAAATCTGCCAAATTTTTAAAGTAGAGACTGCAAAAAATCTCTTCCTTTGAGGCAGCAAACAATTAATTTTAATTTTTAATTGAAATGTCTTCAATCACGAAAATGATGGCATCGATCACCGCGGTTGCCACTCGAGCTAAAAATTATCTTCCAAAATTGGGAGAAAGTTTTACCAAATAAACAAACTTATGTTCCCGTCTAAAAATTGGGGGATCTAAATAAGTTAAATATGATTAGATCTTAGATTAGAAAATTGGCCCCTTCAGATCTAAGCAGATTTATCCAGTTATGACAGAATTAGATATAATTATCTATAATTCCATATATGACGAGATCTAACATCAGATCCAATTATATATAGGCATAGATATCATTATATCTAAGACATTAAATCTTGGCCAATTTTTAGAACTGATCAGATCTAATTCCATAGTAATTGTATATGGTTAGATCATACCATTTTTCGGATCTACTCATATCTAATCGTATCAAATTAGATCTCTCAATTTTACTCGGGTTCTCAAAATGTTGTTTTTTTAAGAAAATTTTGCCAAAATTTCATTTCTATAGAAAATTTTGTCAAAATTTTATTTCAATAGAAAATTTTGTGAAAATGTTATTTCTAGAGAAAATTTTGTGAAAATTTTATCTCTATAGAAAATTTTGTCAATATTTTATTTCTATAGAAAATTTTGTCAAAATTTTATTTCTATAGAAAATTTTGTCAAAATTTTATTTCTATAGAAAATTTTGTCAAAATTTTATTTCTATTAAAAATTTTGTCAAAATTTTATTTCTATAGAAAATTTAGTCAAAATTTTATTTCTATAGAAAATTTAGTCAAAATTTTATTTCTATAGAAAATTTTTTCCAAATTTTATTTCAATAGAAAATTTTGCCAAAATTTTCAAAATTTTATTTCTATAGAAAATTTTGTCAAAATTTTATTTTTATAGAAAATTTTGTCAAAATTTATTTCTATCGAAAATTTTGTCAAAATTTTGTTTCTATAGAAAATTTTGTCAAAATTATTTTCTATACATAATTTTGTCAAAATTTTATTTTATAGAAAATTTTGTGTCTATAGAAAATTTTGTCAAAAATTCATTTCTATAGAAGATTTTGTCAAAATTTTACTATTATCGAAAATCTTGTCAACATTTTATCTCCATGGAAAATTTTGTGAACATTTTATTTCTACAGAAAATTTTGTCAAAATCGTATTTCTATAGAAAATTTTGTCAAAATTTTATTTCTGTAGAAAATTTTGTCAAAATTTTATTTCTATAGAAAATTTTTTAAATTTTATTTCTATAGAAAATTTTGTGAACATTTTATTTGTATAGAAAATTTTGTCAAAATTTTATTTCTATAGAAACTTTTGTCAAGGTTTTATTTCTATTGAAAATTTTGTCAATATTTTATTTCTATAGAAAATATTGTCAAAATTTTATTTGTATAGAAAATTTTGTCAAAATTTTATTTCTATTGAAAATTTTGTCAAAATTTTATTGCTATAGAAAATTTTGTCAAAATTGTATTTCTATGGCAAAATTTTGTCAAAATTTAATTTCTATAGAAAATTTTGTCAAAAATTTATTTCTTTAGAAAATTTTGTCAAAATTTTATTTCTTTAGAAAATTTTGTCAAAATTTATTTTCTAAAGAAAATTTTGTAAAAATTTTTGTTTCTATAGAAAATTTTGTCAAAATTGTATTTCTATCGAAAATTTTGTCAAAATTTTATTTCTATAGAAAATTTTGTCAAAATTCTATTTCTTTAGAAAATTTTGTCAAAATTTTATTTCTATAGAAAATTTTGTCAAAATTTTATTTCTATAGAAAATTTTGTCAAAATTTTATTTATATAGAAAATTTTGTCAAAATTTTATTTATATGGAAAATTTTCTCAAAATTTTATTTCTATAGAAAATTTTGTCAAAATTTTATTTCTATAGGAAATTTTGTCAAAATTTTATTTCTATTGGAAATTTTGTAAAAATTTTATTTCTATCGAAAATTTTGTTACAATTTTATTTATTAGAAAATATTGTCAAAATTTTATTTCTATAGAAAATTTTGTCAAAATTTTATTTCTATCGAAAATTTTGTCAAAATTTTATTTCTATAGAAAATTTTGTCAAAATTTATTTTCTAAAGAAAATTTTGTCAAAATTTTATTTCTATAGAAAATTTTGTCAAGATTTTATTTCTATTGAAAATTTTGTCAAAATTTTGTCAACATTTTATTTCTATAGAAAATTGTGCCAAAGTTTTCAAAATTTTATTTCTATAGAAAATTTTGTAATACGTTGTTTCTATAGAAAATTTTGTCAAAATTTTCAAAATTTTATTTTTATAGAAAATTTTGTCATGTAATTTCTATAGCGTAATTTTGTTTAAATTTTATTTCTGTAGAAGAATTTTGTCAAAATTTTATTTCTAAACATTTTTTTTTCAAAATTTTATGTCTATTGAAATTTTTGTCAAAATTTTATTTCTATAGAAAATTTTTCAAAATTTCATTTGTATAGAAAATTTTATGTCTATAGAAAATCTTGCCAAAATTGTATGTCTATAGAAAATTTTGTTAAAATTGTTGAAATTCTTTAGGTCCACAAAGATATTTTGATGTGGTTACCCCTTTAGACCGATCTCCCGTTTTGAATTTGTGGGCATTTAGACACCACAATTTTTATCATGAATTTTTAAATGTATAAAATTCTAATATACCCCGGTGTCCTCATTTAATTTCTTGAGGGGATAGAAGGCGTTTCTAAATTGCACGAAACCAGAAGTAAAATTTCCCGAATTTACTCCTTATGCTCATTCGAGTGATGGGGGTAAACATCTATAGAATTTAGATTTCAAATCATATAAAAGTCGTTATTCTTTCGGATTTTCGTGCACATTTTGACGAGATATTTGAAAATTCCTCTAAAACTCAAGAATATCTATCATCAAATCCACCTGAAATGCTATATAGGTTCAAGTAACCAGCACGGGAACCACCGTGGTGCAATGGTTAGCATGCCCGCCTTGCATACACAAGGTCGTGGGTTCGATTCCTGCTACGACCGAACACCAAAAAGATTTTCGGAGGCGGATTATCCCACCTCAGTAATGCTGGTGACATTTCTGAGGGTTTCAAAGCTACGGACTCGGCTATAAAAAGGAGGTCCCTTGTCATTGAGCTTAACATGGAATCGGGCAGCACTCAGTGATAAGACAGAAGTTCACCAATGTGGTATCACAATGGACTGAATAGTCTAAGTGAGCCTGATACATCGGGCTGCCACCTAACCTAACCTAACCAGCTACGATGATGAGCTTTCAAAGGTGGTGGGTATTTAAGATTCGGGAGGCCCAAACTTAATGACATATATACTTGTGTTTTTTTAAGAACACCAAATCTTTGGCCTCACGACAATATTTGTTTCAGTGTTTTCCAGGGTTTAGAAAATTTTCAAAATCAAAAGGTAGACTTCTAAATATACGGAAAGTCGACATTTTCAAATTTTCAAAAATTCGTCTTTTTGATTTCGATCACAATCCCTAATTTTTATGACCAAATGTTTCGCATTCATTCCAAAGCAGGAGATACTCAAGAGCTCTGTTTTATTATGATTCCATTCTGATGACTCTTCGATTGCAAGTTGTACTTGAGTTTTTGCGTTTAATTTTTTTTTATTATTTTTACATTTTATTCCTTTTCCAATACATGTACATGGTCTTTTTATGGTCCGTCCATTTGCCATTACAGCATTCTGGATTGAGCGAACAATTGTTTCAAAGTCCATTTGAATTCAAGTACATGAACTTCTCTGGTCCATCAGAACAAATGTTGTCCATTTACTTCAAACTCTTGGGGCCATTGCTGGCCATTTGTCTTGAGCTAGAGCGTCTGGACAATTTTGGCACATGTTGCCCATTACAATATTGAAGTATTCATTTGTCTGTCCTTTAGTTCGTTTTGCAGTCTGTTGTCGGGCGTTTTCAAAAGAGACAAAAAAGGAGAAAAAACTTTTAAAGTTTTCCATTCTGTTGTTATTCAATGAAGTTTGGATTTTATTCTTTTTTTTTGTAGTTTTTTTTTTTCTATTTTGTTTATATTTATGTAAATTATTCAATTGCTTCATTATATTTTCCATCATTTGTTTTCGACCATTACGAAAGTGTATTGACTTTGGGCGTTGTATTCTGTAGGAATTGTGATGATAGCTAGTCCTCTCACTGTTGCTGTGCCAATGTGGACAAGGAGGATAGACTTAAAAGTTGGTCACTAAGTCCATAAAATGACAACTTTCTAAAGACAAAGAATCACGATTTTTTCATCTTCAAGGCTGAAAAATGTAAAGGGTGATTTGTTAAGAGCTTGATAACTTTTTAAAAAAAAAAACGCATAAAATTTGCAAAATCTCATCGGTTCTTTATTTGAAACGTTAGATTGGTCCATGACATTTACTTTTTGAAGATAATTTCATTTAAATGTTGACCGCGGCTGCGTCTTAGGTGGTCCATTCGGAAAGTCCAATTTTGGGCAACTTTTTCGAGCATTTCGGCCGGAATAGCCCGAATTTCTTCGGAAATGTTGTCTTCCAAAGCTGGAATAGTTGCTGGCTTATTTCTGTAGACTTTAGACTTGACGTAGCCCCACAAAAAATAGTCTAAAGGCGTCAAATCGCATGATCTTGGTGGCCAACTTACCGGTCCATTTCTTGAGATGAATTGTTCTCCGAAGTTTTCCCTCAAAATGGCCATAGAATCGCGAGCTGTGTGGCATGTAGCGCCATCTTGTTGAAACCACATGTCAACCAAGTTCAGTTCTTCCATTTTTGGCAACAAAAAGTTTGTTAGCATCGAACGATAGCGATCGCCATTCACCGTAACGTTGCGTCCAACAGCATCTTTGAAAAAATACGGTCCAATGATTCCACCAGCGTACAAACCACACCAAACAGTGCATTTTTCGGGATGCATGGGCAGTTCTTGAACGGCTTCTGGTTGCTCTTCACTCCAAATGCGGCAATTTTGCTTATTTACGTAGCCATTCAACCAGAAATGAGCCTCATCGCTGAACAAAATTTGTCGATAAAAAAGCGGATTTTCTGCCAACTTTTCTAGGGCCCATTCACTGAAAATTCGACGTTGTGGCAGATCGTAAGTCTATTCATGATGAAATGTCAAAGCATACTGAGCATCTTTCTCTTTGACACCATGTCTGAAATCCCACGTGATCTGTCAAATACTAATGCATGAAAATCCTAACCTCAAAAGAATCACCCTTTATAAAGCGATTCCAAACTGCAGTCTTTACACTGACATTTTTGAGAAATAGATTTTTATTTTAAAGCTAATCAATTTTCTTTAAAAACAAAAAAAAAAATTTTAGAGATTGTTTATCTTAAATTAGAGATTATTTCTTCTCTTATTGAAAATACTTTATATTAAAATTGAATTTCTTTTGTCTAAAATTTCATTCCGGCAAACAGTATTTCTTCTTTGGGTGTATATCTGCTACATCGAAGTATTGCATACATTTCAATTTCATTTTGTCAAATTTAAACCGAATTTTCAAATCTCAGAGTTACCACTTTAGTGGCAAATTTTCCACTGGTTTTACGTGATACCACTTTTGTGCCACCTTTTTGTCATGTCGTGCCACTTTTTAGTTAAATTCCTTTTTTGGTTCAGAAGTTATCGTACCATTTGATACCAGATCCCTTTAAAATCGGGGATGTGATCATTTTGAGCACTTAACAAACCTTATCAAGAGGACAATTGTGGCTACTGAAACTATGCAAAGAAATTTTTCTGAAGTAGGTAAACCTGGTCCTCCACGAACTGTTAATTTCGAGGATTGATTTTTCCACGAAATGCAGATTATTGGTATTTTCTATACAAATAAAATTTAGACAAAATTTTCTATAGAGAAACACAATTTTGACAAAATTTTCTACAGAGAAATAAAATTTTGAAAAAAAAATTCTATAGAAATAAAAATTTTGATAAATTTATCTATAGAAATAAAATTTCGACAAAGTTTTCTACAGAGAAATAAAATTTTGACAAAATTTTCTATAGAAATAAAATTTAGACAAAGTTTTCTACAGAGAAATAAAATTTTGACAAAATTTTCTATAGAAATAAAATTTTGAGAAAACCTTCTTTAAGGTGGGTACTAAGTTCGAGTTTAGCCGCTAAAATCGCTATAGTGAAAACTAAATAAGTAAGAAAAAGGCATAAAAGTATACATATTTGTTGAAAATTTTTTTATAACTTGATGGGGAAAAGCCCAAAGCAAATTTTCACAAAGTTTGTATTCCTTAAAATGGATTATTAAAGAAAAGTAATCGTGAAAAAATTACGAAAATTACCATTAGAAATAAAATTTTGACAGAATTTTCTATACATATAAAATTTTGGCAAAGTGTTTTATAGATATAAAATTTTAAAGAAATTTTCTATAGACAAATAAAATTTTGAAAAAATTTTCTATAGAGAAATAAAATTTTGACAAAATTTTCTATAGAAGTAAAATTTTGGCGAAATATTCTATAGAAATAAATATTTTACATAATTTTCCATAGAAATAAAATTTTGAAAAAATTTTCTGTAGATATAAAATTTTGACAAAATTTTCTATAGAAATAAAATTTTGAGAAAACCTTCTTTAGAAATAAAATTTTGAAAATTTGCTATAGAAATAAAATTTTGGCGAAATATTCTATAGAAATAAATATTTTACATAATTTTCCATAGAAATAAAATTTTGAAAAAATTTTCTATAGATATAAAATTTTGACAAAATTTTCTATAGAAATAAAATTTTGACAAAACCTTCTTTAGAAATAAAATTTTGACAAAATTTTCTACAGAAATAAAATTTTGGCAAAGTGTTTTACAGATATAACATTTTAAAGAAATTTTCTATAGAGAAATAAAATTTTGACAAAATTTTCTACAGAGAAATAAAATTTTGGCAAAATTTTCTATAGAAATAAAATTTTGGCAAAATATTCTATAGAAATTAAAATTTGACATAATTTTCTATAGAAATAAAAATTTGACATAATTGTCTATATAAATAAATTTTTGACAAAATTTTCTATATAAATAGAATTTTGACAAAATTTTCTATAGAAATAAAATGTTGACAAAATTTTCTATAGAAATAAAATTTTGACAAAATTTTCTATAGAAATAAAATTTTGACAAAATTTTTTTATAGAAATACAATTTTGACAAAATTTTTTATAGAAAAGAGTTTTGACAATTTTTTCTATAGAAATAAAATTTTGACAAAACTTTCTATAGAAATAAAATTTTGACAAAATTTTCTGAAAAATATAATTGTGAAAACATTTTCTATAGAAATAAAATAAAATGTGGACAACATAGAAAAAACAGTTTGACAAAATTTTCTATAGAAATAAAATTTTGATAAAATTTTCCATAGAAATAAAATTTGACAAAATTTTCTATAGAAACAAAATTTTCTATAGAAATAAAATTCTCACCAATTTTTCTACAGAAATACAATTTTGACAAAATTTTCTATACAAATACAATTTTGACAATGTTTTCTATAGCAAAAAATTTTAACAAAATTTTCTATACAAATAAAATTTTGACAATTTTGTCTGTAGAAATAAAATTTAAAAAAAATTTTCTATAGAAATAAAATTTTGACAAAATTTTTTTATAGAAATAAAACTTTGACAACATTTTCTATAGAAATAAAATTTTGACAAAATTATCTATAGAAATAACATTTTGACAAAATTTTTTATAGAAACAAAATTTTAACAACATTTTCTATAGAAATAAAATGTTGAAATAAAATTTTGACAAAATTTTCTGAAAAATAAAATTGTGAAAACATTTTCTATAGAAATAAGATAAAATGTGGACAACATAGGAAAAACAGTTTGACAAAATTTTCTATAGAAATAAAATTTTGATAAAATTTTCTATAGAAACAAAACTTTCTATAGAAACAAAATTCTCACCAATTTTTCTACAGAAATATAATTTTGACAAAATTTTCTATACAAATAAAATTTTGACAATATTTTCTATAGCAAAAAATTTTAACAAAATTTTCTATACAAATAAAATTTTGACAATTTTTTCTATAGAAAT
The DNA here is from genome assembly GCF_050003625.1 of Haematobia irritans. Taxonomy (NCBI): domain Eukaryota; kingdom Metazoa; phylum Arthropoda; class Insecta; order Diptera; family Muscidae; genus Haematobia; species Haematobia irritans. The sequence goes on along the minus strand of NC_134401.1, from coordinate 45,651,971 downwards.
AAAATTTAAAAAAAATTTTCTATAGAAATAAAATTTTGACAAAATTTTCTATAGAAATAAAATTTTAACAACATTTTCTATAGAAATAAAATGTTGACAAAATTTTCTTAAGAATTAAATTGTGAAAAAATTTTCTATAGAAATAAAATGTGGACAAAATCTTCTATAGGAAAAACAGTTTCACAAAATTTTCTATAGAAATAAAATTTTGGCAAAATTATCTATAGAAATAAAATTTTGGCAAAGTTTTCTAAATAAATAAAGATTTGACATAATTTTCTATATAAATAAAATGTTGACAAAATTTTCTACATAAATAAAATTTTTGACAAAATTTTCTATATAAATAAAATTTTGCAAAATTTTCTATAGAATAAAATTTTGAAAAAATTTTCTATAGAATAAAATTTTGAGAAAATTTTCTATAGAAAAACATTTTGACAAAATTTTCTATAAAAAAAAAATTTTTGACAAAATTTTCTATAAAAATAAAATTTTGACAAAATTTTCTATAAAAATAAAATTTTCACAAAATTTTCTATACAAATAAAATTTTGACAAAATTTTCTACTGCAATAAAATTTTGAGAAAAGTTTCTATAGAAATAACATTTTGAGAAATTTTTCTATACATATAAGACTTTGGCAAAATTTTCTATACATATAAAATTTTGGTATAGTTTCTTATAGATATAAAATTTTGAAGAAATTTCGTATAGAGAAATAAAATTTTTTATAGCAATACAATTTGGACAAATTTTTCTATAGAAATAAAATTTTGACAAAATTTTCTATAGAAATAAAATTTTGACAAAATAATATTTTGATAAAATTTTCTATACAAATAACATTTTGACAAAATATTCTATATGTTAGAAATAAAATTTTAACAAAATTTTCTATTGAAATAAAATTTTCACATTATTTACTATGGAAATAAAATTTTGACAAAATTTTCTATAGAAATAAAATTTTGACAAAATTTTCTATAGAAATAAAAATTTGACAAAATACAAGTGTAGCTTAACCAACAGAGGAAAAGCATGTTTGTCAAATTTGTGTGGGCAAAGCCCTGTAGACTGCAAGATGGTTGGATGGACGCACGTTTCGGAATTACCACATTCCTTATCAACATCCTCTACTTGCAGCAAAACTATCAACCAATTATCGGAATAAATTCAGGCAGTTCACTAAACACAAAAGTAAACCACACTTGAAAAAAAGGTTTTATATGATAACCGAAATTTGTACGAATTTATTTCGGCATAAGCCGGCTATCATGTAAAACCTTTTTTCGGAAGGTTCAAGTGTGGTTTACTTTTAGGTTTAGTGAACCCATATAGAAATAAAATTTTCTAATGAAATAAAATTTTAAGAAAAGTTTATATAGAAATAAAATTTTGAGAAAATGTTCTATAGAAATGAAATATTGACAAAATTTTCAATAGAGAAATTAAACTTTGACAAAATTTTTTTAAGAATCAAATTTTGATTAATATTTAAGATTTTCAACATATTTCAAAGCTCAAGCCAAACTTTAACAATAATTCCCGCCGTGACTTTTGGCTTAGAAAGTATTTACCGATAATCTAGTGCTTTTTTGTGAAACAATCTGGCAACACTGATGGCAAAGGATCTCCTTGTTTTGTACCAGACATACTTTTATTCAAATCCAAGTTCAGGAAACTCGATCCAATAGTTTTATAAGATTTAAAAATTCTATGAGCTGGAATGTTTTATTAGATCAATTTACATATCTATATGGAACCTTATTTATTGTATGGCCCTCATTAATATCTGCTACAAGTTTTATTTAAAGATAATCATGCACGTGTGCCAAAACGTTGTCTGCTGACATCATCGCCTCATCAGATGATGCCGATGGTCAATCCTTGATTCCAACTAGTCTACTATTCTATATAGTTTTGCAGGAGGTTATGCCATAAAAGTCGTCGACGTCTTCATCACCATCATCAACTGTACCTTCCACATTCACAAGAATTATGGTTGTAGCAGCTGCTTTTGTAGCCTTTTGTTCTTATCCAAATCCACTGCAATCATAGAATTACATTCTAAAGGATTGTTTCAGAGTGTGCACTACAAATGTACTTGAATCAGTTTACAAATGGTGGCAAGTTGGAATATTTTTTGGGGCAAAAGACGTTCTTTTTTGTTTAATTTTAAAACACAGGAGAATTTGTATGAAAAGGCCACAAAGCTCAATGTATGGAGGCATTAGGACCACGGTTGCTACTCAAGCCAAAAATAATCTGCCACTATTTGGAGAAAATTTTACCAAACAACTACCACATAAAAAAATTTCGCTTTCCCAAAATTTGTTACCATAGACAATTTTGTCAAGATTTTACTTCTATAGAAAATGATGTCCAATTATTTGTTTTTTTTTTTTTTTGTATAGAAATTTTGGCAAAATTTTATTTCTATAGAAAAATTTTGTCAAAGTTTTATTTCTACAGGCAATTTTGTCAAAATGTTATTTCTATAGAAAATTTTGTCAACATTTTATTTTTATAGAAAATTTTGTCAAAATTTTATTTCTATAGACAATTTTGTCAAAATTTCATTTCTATTGAAAATTTTGTCAAAATTTTATTTCTATAGAAAATTTTGTCAAAATTTTATTTCTATAGAAAATTTTGTCAAAATTATATTTCTATAGAAAATTTCGCCAATATTTTATTTCTATAGAAAATTTTACCAAATTGTATTTCTATAGAAAATTTTGTCAACATTTTATTTCTATAGAAAATTTGGTCAAAATTGTATTTCTACAAAAAATCTTGTCATAATTTTATTTCTATGGAAAATGTTGTTAAAATTGGATTTCTATAGAAAATTTTGTCAAAATTTTATTTCTATAGAAAATTTTGTCAAAATTTTATTTCTACAAAAAATTTTGTCATAATTTTATTTCTAGAGAAAATTTTGTCAAAATTTTATTTCTATAGAAAATTTTGTCAAAATGTTTTTTTCTATACAAAATTTTGTCAAAATTTTATTTCTATAGAAAATTTTGTCAAAATTTTATTGCAATTGAAAATGTCATCAAAATTTTATTTCTATAGAAAATTTTGTCAAACTTCAATTTCTATAAAAAAAATGTGTTAAAATTTTATTACAATTGAAAATTTTATCAAAATTTTGTTTCTATAGAAAATTTTGTCAAAATTTTATTTCTATAGAAAACTTTGTCAACATTTTATTTTTATAGAAAATTTCACCAAGATTTTATTTCTATAGAACATTTTATCAAGATTTTATTTCTATAGAAAGTTTTGTCCAAATTTTATTTCTATAGAAAATTTTGTCAAAATTTTATTTCTATAGAAAATTTTGTCAAAATTTTATTTCTATAGAAAATTTTGTCAAAATTTTATTTCTATTGTAAATGTTGTTAAAATTGGATTTCTATAGAAAATTTTGTCAAAATGTTATTTCTATAGAAAATTTTGTCAAAATTTTATTTCTATAGAAAGTTTTGTCAATATTTCACTACTATCGAAAATTGGATTTCTATAGAAAATTTTGTCAAAAAGTTATTTCTATAGAAAATTTTGTCAAAATTTTATTTCTACAAAAAATTTTGCCAAAATTTTATTTCTATAGAAAATTTTGTCAAAATTGTATTTCTATAGAAAATTTTGTCAAAATTTTGTCAAAATTTTATTTCTAAAAAATAAATAAAAAAAATTTTCACAATTTTATTGCAATTGAAAATTTTATCAAAATTTTATTTCTATAGAAATTTTGTCAAAATTTTATTTCTATATTTTTTTTTTAATTTTATTGCAATTGAAAATTTTATCAACATTTTATTTCTATAGAAATTTTTGTCAAATTTGTATTTTTTTTTTTTTATAAATATTTCCTTTATTCAGAACTTCATATAAATGAATATGGTTTAGTCTACATAAAATATTAAATTGCCTCAGCGCCGAAATGACTTTATAGAGGCTATTTGGCAACTAATTTAATTTATATCTATGTTAAAAATCACAAATTGATTAATAATTTCATATTTATGTTAAAAGTATTTCCATGTTGTTCAACAAGAATGTCTTTAGATTAATCTTAAAAGTTGATAAACATTGATGACTTTTTAAATGAGGTGGTAAAAGGTTATACTCTGTAGGTCCCGCAAAACTAATTCGCTGCTTAGTCAACTCTAGTCTACATCGAACTGCAGCTAGGTCCATCGACTGCCTAGTGTCTCTTTGGGTATATTCAATATTTCTTCGGAAATCAATGGTTCGAAATCCTAACATACTTATAGATTTGCGAACAGAGGTAAGTAGTTTTTGGAGATAAAGACCTCTAATTGGAAGCACTTTCTCTCCATATACTTGGTATAAACGCCTTGTCGAATATCTGAGAGGTAAATTAAAAACTATTTTCAATGCTTTATTTTGATAAGATTGTAGACCTTTCAGAGCCAAACTTGATTTCCAGGCATAAACCATAGGGATATACGTTAAATGAGAATGTACCAAAGATTGATATAACAGCATTTTCACGTTGACACTTAATTTATTCTTAAATTTATACAATATTCCAATTCCCGATGAAACCTTCGCCTTCAAACTTTCAATGTGATTCTCCCAGCTTAAGTTTTGACTAAAGTTCATCCCAAGGTATTTAACACAATTTGTTTCCTCTATAACGCTCCCTCCTATGTTTACAGACATTTTTGACTCATTCTGTAAAATGCATGGCCTAAATCGAACAAATTTTGTCTTCTTAGCGTTTAAAACCAATTTATTGACACGCAAAAACTCAGAAAGAATAGATGCGTCGTACTCTATTTGTGTCTGCAAAACCTTTGGGTGATTGTAATTATAAAGTAAGCATATATCGTCCGCAAACATGAATAACTTCCCTCTAAAACCGACATTCTTGATGTCATCTATATATATTTTGAATAATAAAGGCCCAAGAACGCTTCCTTGAGGAACCCCACACAATACCGGGCACTTAGTACTCTTCGCCTCTCCTACCTGTACATATTGTTCCCTACCTTGAAGATATTCCCGAAACAAACCAACTGTGGATGGTGAAAAACCTATACATCTTAATTTCCTTATTAATATTTCGTGGTCCACTAAATCGAACGCTTTCGTGAGATCGAAAAACACCCCGGCGACACCCTTATAACCTGCGTCCAATCCTCTACATATACACTCTACTACACTTGCAACAGCCTCTTCTGTTCCCGTATTTCTCTTAAATCCATACTGACGGTCAAAAAGTAGTTTGTTAACCTCAAGGTATTCAGAGAGTTGCTCGAATAAAACCCTTTCAATTAATTTGTCAACAGTTGGCAAAACAGAAACAGGTCTAAAATTTTCAATTTTTTTGTTAGCAGTCTCTTTTGGAATCGGAACAATTTTGTGTAATTTCAAACCATTGGGATAATGACATTCCCGAATCATTTTATTAAATATCACAGTGAGCATATTTGCGACCTTATCCTTCCTTGTAGCCAACATTTTCGATGTAATCCTATCAAATCCTGGGGCTTTATTTGATTTCATATCATCCAGTGCCTCTCTAAATGTATCGTTAGAAACACAATCTAATGTGAAGAGAGTGTCCGCAGGTGAAAGGGAATTAAACATATTGATATCATCATTACTAAAACTCGGTATGCTATCTCTCGTATTCTGAATTATTTTATGAAAATAGTTGTTAAGTTTACTAGCTTTATCCTCATCAGAAGTCAAGAGCACATTATTCTCATCAAGTATATCAATAGTCTGACATTTCTTATTCCCGATTTGCTCATTCATAAAAGCCCACACCTTTCTCCGATCCCCATTAAAGCTGTTAATTTTCCGCTCATAGAAATTATCCATTAATCTCCTACCGCATACTTTAATTACTTTGCTTACTCGTTTCAGACATTCGTGTAAATCTCTGTTATTCTTATTCTTCCTTCTTAGAGACAATAGATTACGTTTATACGCAATTAGAGATTTCAACGATTCTGTCATCCATGGGTTAATTTTCTGTCTGATATTAACGTTTTCCCTTGAGATGGTACAACATTGTCGTTCTGCTACGGAAAGCATATTCATAAAACTCGTGCATAAATCAGATGCATTTGCCGTAATATCAATACTATCTAAATTACTATCAATAAAGTTACCGAATTGCCGATAGTCAAACTTATATGTCTTCCAGATCCTTGTCGCAATATCATGAAATGCAATATCCAGGACACAAAAAATTAAATTGTGATCTGTAAAATTGTTCTGAATGGAATAAACCGAAATCATATCTCTAAGATTACTGAAAACACAGTCTATACAAGATTTTCCCTCTACCCTGGTTATCAGATCATGACATGAATTCATACTGAATTCAGAATATTTGTTTATCAAACGTCTACTATTTCTAGTAACTTTCAACAAATCTATGTTAAAATCTCCGACATATATAGTGGGACTATTTCCTGTAATTGTAAGTAAATTGTTCAATTCATCTAAAAATTTTGGTATTACACATTTTTGCGACCTATATAATGAAACTAATTTCAGTGACACGTTATTATATCGCAAATCTGGAAGGGAAATTATTATCGAATCTAAGAAATTCTCACTTTTATTAAAAATAACTTCAAATTTAATATCATTTCTAACGTATAAAGTCGTACCACCATGAGCATCACCTCTGATACAATTCACTGAATTTCTATAGAAAACTTTGTCAAATTTTATTTTTATAGAAAATTTCACCAAGATTTTATTTCTATAGAAAATTTAGTCAAAACTTTATTTCTATAAAAATTTTTGTCAAAATTTCATTACTATAGAAAATTTTGTCAAATGTTATCTCTATAAAAATTTTTGTAAAAACTTTATTTCTATAGAAAATTTTATTTCTATAAAAAAAAAAAGTTGTCAAAATTTTATTTCTATAGAAAATTTTGCAAAACTTTATTTCTATAGAACAGTTTGTCAAGATTTTATTTCTATAGAAATGGCAAATTTGTTTAGGCAGTAGCCAACTATCAAACCCTTTTTCGGGAGGTTCAAGTGTAGTTCACTTTGGGTTGAATGAATTACCCGAATTTATTCTGATAATTGGTTGATAGTTTTGCTGCAAGTAGAGGATGCTGATGAGGAATGTGGTAATTCCGAAACAGCTGTACATCCAACCATCTTGCAGTCTATAGGGCTTTGCCCAAATAAATTTGACAAGCATACTTTTCCTCTGTTGGTTAAGCTACACTTGTAGTTTAGTCAATGCATGGCTTTAAGCTGAGATCAAAAAAAAAAAAAAACAATAACAAATTTTATTTCTATAAAAAAGTTGTCAAAATTTTATTTCTATAGAAAAATTTTGCAAAACTTTATTTCTATAGAACATTTAGTCAAAACTTTATTTCTATAGAAATTTTTATCAACATTTCATTACTATAGAAAATTTTGTCAAAAGTTTATTTCTATAGAAAATTTTGTCAAAATTGTATTTCTATAGAAAATTTTTTCAAAATTTTATTTCTATAGAAAATTTTGTTTCGATTATTAATTTTGTTCGGCGTGAGGTCTTAGAAACAATCGATTATAGATTTGTTTTAAAATTTATTTCCAATATTTCCGTTAGTGCCACTTTATTTCTATAGAAAATTGTGTCAAAATTTTATTTTTGTACAAAAATTTTGTCAAAATTTTATTTCTATGGTAACTTTTATAAAAATTATATTTCTATAGAAATTTTTGTCAAAATTTTATTTCTATAGAAATTTTTTGTCAAAATTTTATTTCTATTGAAAATTTTGTTAAAATTTTATTTCTATAGAAAATTTTGTCAAAACTTTATTTCTAAAGAAAATTGTGTCAAAATTTTATTTCTATAGAAAATGGTATCAAAATTTTATTTCTATAACAAAATTTCGCCAAGATTTTATTTCTATAGAAAATTTTGTCAAAATTTTATTTCTATAGAAAATTTTGTCAAAATTTTATTTCTAAAAAAAATTTGTCGAAATTTGATTTCTGCATACAATAGACCAAAATGTTTTTGTAAGCTTGTGAACAATAAAATGGAATGTCACTGGAATAAATCTGTTGGCTGTTAGACGAACCTCCAAGTTTTTCGTAATACATATCAGCCACCACAGTAGAAAAGATACGTTTAAACGAAATATATAAAACCAAATATAAGGACCATACATGAGAAACAAAGCCTTTCGACCTAATTTCGCTAAGATAAAATATCACCAAAATTTTCCCAATTAAAATTTTAATTGAACTCCAAAAAAATTTAAATTAAAATTTTTTTATTGAAAAACACATTTTTAACAGATATTAAAATGGTATCAATTAAATGTTTAATTGGATCAATTAATTTTTTAATTGACCTTGGTGATTGATACTATAATTTCTTTGGTTGAAGAAATTTCAATTAAAAATTAATTGGATCAATTAATTTCGTGATTGAATACAAAAAATAATTTTTTTTCCGAACGCGTAGACGCTTTCGGAAACACCAATAGTAGCTCCACTGGGGTTTGTAACACTAGTATATCTCAACAAATTGTCCACCATTATAAGCTTCTCAAAGTTGTATGCCTCGTAACACCTGTTGAGAAAAAAAATCTAATTTAGTTCGATGACATTTAACCAAAAACACGAAACGCCCAATTATCTATGGGAAATTTTCTTTAGTCATAGGCTCAAATTTTTTATTTCCATTTCTATTTGGGTCAACGTCATTTGAATAGCCCGTCATAAAGATAACTTCTTCTCATTCCATAACATCCCGAAAACCATCAATTAACACCCAGACCAAGGATATGAAAAAAAAAAAAAACAAAAACAAAATATGGGACCACCTGCCAATGAGCACAGTTATTTCTCACATTAATATTAAAATCCTCTAAAAAAATTAGATCAAAGGCAAATGAAGCTATTTTATATAGTAAATGAAACGTCAAACATTCCTCAAAATACCTGAATGGGAAATCGAACAATTGTTCAATTTCTAGAATGCCCACAGGTCACAACACACAATACCTTTCAATATTTTAATTAATAATTTCCATTTATTTATTTATTTATTCATTTATAAATGCATATTCTATTGTATTCAAAACATGTAATTCAAAGCAAAAAAAAAAAAAATGATACAAAAAAGAAACTGGAACCATACCTAAAACTACCCTTAGAAAATGGGTGTAGAATATGACACTTTCATGTATAGAATTTTCTATATAAATATTTTAATATTTCTGTAAAATTATATGAAACATTACATTTTATTGAAGTCTAATATGTAGCTGTGAAAAGTCAATGATTTTTTTTGTAGTTTTACTTAAACGTAACAATTCACATAGAATTTAAGTCGAGCAGAGTTAAATATATAATATCCGTTTAAGTTTAAAGGAAATTTAATTTATTTAAACGAATTTAAATCAAAATAAATTTACTGTATAGAAAATTTTCTGGAAATTTGTAAACTACAAACCAATTTATCTTAATTTAAAACAATCGAATTTAAATAAGATAGTTACATAAATATTATTACAGTAAACATTGTTAGTTTAACCAAATATCCATTTTATTCGTAAATAGTACCATAGGTTGTGTTAGGTTGAAAAGAGGATTCTGGTCCTTAACGAATTCTCTAATTTGTTTGGCCTAGGACCCAAATCACTTCATCAGCGATATGATTAACTCTTTGGCGGTAGTCCACGATCTCATCATCCTCAAAATAGGCCTTACATGCACCATCCTCTGCTGCTCCTATTCGCCACAGATGTGCTCTCAATTCTAAGTGCCCAGTAAAATTTTTACAAAATTTTCTATAGAAATAAAATTTTGACAAAATTCTCTATTTTTATATATATATATATATATATATATATATATATATATATATATATATATATATATATATATATATATATATATATATATATATATATATATATATATATATATATATATATATATATATATATATATATATATATATATATATATATATATATATATATATATATATATATATATACAGTCGAAGCTCTGTTTAACGAATATCCCATTTAGCGAAAATCCAATTTAACGAACGTCAAAATTCTTAACATTGAGTATTCTAAATAACGAACAATTGGACAAAATTTACGTTCGATTTAACGAAAAGGCTTTTAATCTTAAGAAAATAAACAACAAAAAATCAGCAATATTTGACGATTGTGAGAATGGCATAAGTCCTTAGGAAATGTCCACAAAGTACGGCATTCCCAAGATATTTAGATTCCATTAAAATGTTTGAGAACACATATTCAATGGCCGGGTAACTGATAAAGTTAGGTTAGATAGAGTGGCGCAGCTTCGCTACGGGAAATGGATTTGCAACAGAACCGGTACAGGACTACTCCTTGGTGTGAGTAGACCAGTCCCAGTTCTGGCCGAAACGTATAGAAGGGACCGGTCACTTCAACACGGGTTTGTCATTGACGGGGATAAATTTACACTGCAGGCCACGGATTGACCTGGGAGAACTTAGTAGGACTAGACAGGTCCTCATGAACCAGTCTGGGACAAACCCTTAGGTACCGGTATTATTTTGATCATCCAAATTTCATCAGAAAGAAAACCTTTTGGACTATGTTGGCCCATAGGTAAATATCTAGATTAAATAAAATTTTAAAATAAAGAAAGTATAGAAATCAATAAATTATATGAAAATTTAATAATAATAAAAACTACGACAAACTCGAGCACTGGTACTAGTCCTGTAATAGGTCCGTTAGTGGCAATATTTCGTAGGATTGCCAGTTGGACAGGTGGTGAATTTTTCTCTTAATAATGAGTGCTACCCGATTCTATATTTAGCTCAATAACAAGGAACTTATAGCTGAAGATAAACTATGAAATACCCAGGAATGTCAACATCATTAGTGAGAGGGATAAACTACCGCTGAAAAACTTTTTTGGTGCTCGTTCGAAACGGCAATCTAGCGTTGAGAGTACGTCTATGCCGACAGGAGCAGCGGAGTAATGGTGTATGGAAGACGTTTTAGGAAGATGGCCATTCTTGAAATCGGGCACTGGAAACAAATTAGGCAATTCGTCTAAGACGTTAGAGCACACAAATTATGACATGGGTGTATATAGGCCTCCATACGACAGCGAATCTTGGATCCTCTTTTCAATCTAACATAACCTCGATATATCAAGTTCATCAGGATTATTTAAAGTATTATGTTTTAAGTGTCTCTGTGCTTTAATTTTTTCAAATGATTATGAATTTTTACTCATCTGGTAAAAAAAAAAAACTACGATTTTCAATAAAAGTTAACATTTAATATTCCCGTTCGATTTAACGAATTTTTCTAAATAACGAAAGGGCCTGGCAATATATATATATATCGCGTTGACAAAATTTTCTATAGGAATAAAATTTTAGTTTACAATTACTTATTACAATTAATTTATGGACACAGTACATTCAGGAACGTCAGACACAAATCTATGCATGGATACACCAGATACAAATCCGATACAAGAAATACAATTTTGACAACATTTTCAATAGAAATATAATTTTGGCAAAATTTTCTATAGAAATAAAATTTTGACAACATATTCTATATAGTCAATCGCAAATGGTAGAATTTTTGCTGTTTGGTAGAGTGGTAGAATTCCCGACGTTGTCGTAGATACATAAATTTGTTATAGAAAGAAAATTTTGACAAAATTTCCTATAAAAATAAAATTTTGACGAAATTTTCCATAGAAATAAAATGTTGACAACATTTTCTATAGAAATAAAATTTTGACAAAATTTTGATACCATTTTGGTAGTACTTTTGACAAAATTTTCTATAGAAATAAAATTTTGACAAATTTTTCTATAGACATATAATTTTGATCAAATTTACTATAGAATTAATATTTTAACAACATTTTCAATAGAAATAAAATTTTGACAAAATTTTCTATAGACATAACATTTTGACAAAATTTCTTATAGAAATGAAATTTTGACAAAATTTTCCATAGAAATAAAATTTTGACTAAATTTTCTATATAAAATAAAATTTTGACAAAATTTTCTATTAAAAAAAAATGTTGACAAAATTTTCTCTAGACATAAAATTTTGATAAAATTTTCTATAGAATTAATATTTCAACAAAATTTTCTATAGAAATAAAATTTTGACAAAATTTTCTATAGACATAAATTTTTGACAAAACTTTCTATAGAAATGAAATTTTGACAAAATTTCCCATAGAAATAAAATTTGGACAAAATTTTCCATAGAAATAAAATTTTGACAAAATTTTCTATAGAAATAAAATTTTGACAAAATTTTCTATATAAAATAAAATTTTGACAAAATTTTCTATAGAAATGAAATTTTGACAAAGTTTTCTATAGAAATAAAATTTTGACAAAATTTTCTATAGATATAAAATTTTCTATAGAATTATTATTTTAACAAAATTTTCTATAGAACTAAAATTTTGGCAAAATTTTCTATAGACATAAAATTTGGACAGTTTTTTAAAGAAATGAAATTTTGACAAAATTTCCCATAGAAATAAAATCTTGACAAATTTTTCTATAGAAATAAAATTTTGACAAAATTTCCTATAGAAATAAAATATTGCCAAAATTTTCGATACAAATAAAACTTTGACAAAATATTCTATGGAAATAAAATTTGTACAAATTTCTCTATAGAAATCAAATTTTGACAAACTTTTGTATAGAAATAAGATTTTGACAAAATTTTCTATAGAAATAAAATTTTGACAAAATTTTTCATAGAAATAACATTTTGAAAAAGCTTCTTTAGAAATAACATGTTGACAGGACAAACATTTTGACAAAATTTGCTATAGACTTAAATTTTGACAAAATTTTGTATAGAAATAAAATTTTGACAAAATTTCCTAACGAAATAAAATTTTGACAAAATTTTCTATAGAAATAAAATTTTGACAAAATTTTCTATAGAAATAAAATTTTGACAAAATTTTCTATAGAAATAAAATTTTGACAAAATTTCCTACAGAAATCAATATTTTGATAAAATTTCCTATAGAAATAAAATTTTGACAATATTTCCTATAGAAATAAATTTTTGACAAAATTTTCTTTAGAAATAAAATTTTGATAAACGTTTCTATAGAAATAACATTTTGACAAAATTTCCTATAGAAATAAAATTTTGACAAAATTTCCTATAGAAATAAAATTTTGACAAAATTTTCTATCGAAATATTAGTGAACTGCCTGAATTTATTCTGATAATTGGTTGATAGTTTTGCTACAAGTAGAGGATGCTGATGAGGTATGTGGTAATTCCGAAACTGCTGTACATCCAACCATCTTGCAGTCTATAGGGCTTTGCCCAAATAAATTTGACAAACATTCTTTTCCTCTGTTGGTTAAGCTACATTGGTAGTTTAGTCAATGCATGGTTTTAAGCTGAGATCAAAAACAACAATAATGATTGAAGAGAAACCAACAATAACAAACAAAACGAAAAAAAAAAATCCTATAGAAATAAAATTGTGACAAAATTTTCGATAGAAATAAAATTTTGACAAAATTCTCTATAAAAATAAAATTTTGACAAAGTTCTTTATAAAAATAAAATTTTGACAAAATTTTCACTAGGTATAAAATTGAGACAAAAAATTTTACAGAAATAAAATTTTGACAAAATTCTCTATAGAAATAAAATATTGCCAAAATTTTCTATAGGAATAAAATGTTGACAAAATTTTCTATAGAAATAAAATTTGGAAAACATTTTCTATAAAAATAAAATTTTGACAAAATTTTCTATAGAAATAAAATTTTGACAAAATTTTCTATAGAAATAAAATTTTGACAAAATTTTCTATAGAAATAAAATTTTGACAAAACTTTCTATAGAAATAAAATTTTGACAAAATTTTCTATAGAAATAAAATTTTGACAAAATCTTCTAGAGAAATAAAATTTTTTCAAAATTTTCTATAGAAATAAAATTTTGACAAAATCTTCTATAGAAATAAAATGACAAAATTTTCTATAGAAATAAAATTTTGACGAAAGTTCTTATAGAAATAAAATGACAAATTTCTCTATAGAAATAAAATTTTGATAAAATTTTCTATAGAAATAACATTTTGACAAAATTTTCTATAGAAATAAAATTTTGACAAAATTCTCTATAGAAATAAAATTTTGATAAAAGTTTCTATAGTAATAACATTTTCACAAAATTTCCTATAGAAATAAAATTTTGACTGAAAATTTTGACAAAATTTTCTATATATTCAATCACAAATGGTAGAAATTTTGCTGTTTGGTAGAGTGGTAGAATTCACGATATTGTCGTAGAATTTTCAAAATATTCCTTTCCAACTAAGAGCTACTTAAATTTGCTATAGGAATAAAATTTTGACAAAATTTTCTATAGAAATAAAATTTTGACAAAATCTTCTATAGAAATAAAATTTTGATAAAATTTTCTATAGAAATAACATTTTGACAAAATTTTCTATAGAAATAAAATTTTGACAAAATTCTCTATAGAAATAAAATTTTGATAAAAGTTTCTATAGTAATAACATTTTCACAAAATTTCCTATAGAAATAAAATTTTGACTGAAAATTTTGACAAAATTTTCTATATATTCAATCACAAATGGTAGGAATTTTGCTGTTTGGTAGAGTGGTAGAATTCACGATATTGTCGTATTCCTTTCCAACTAAGAGCTACTTAAATTTGCTATAGGAATAAAATTTTGACAAAATTTTCTATAGAAATAAAATTTTGACAAAATTTTCTATAGAAATAACATTTTGACAAAATTTTCTATAGAAATAAAATTTTAACAAAATTCTCTACAGAAATAAAATTTTGACAAATTTCTTTAAAGAAATAAAATTTTGACAAAATTTTCTATAGAAATAAAATTTTGACAAAATTTTCTATAGAAATAACATTTTGAAAAAAGCTTTTTTAGAAATAAAATGTTCACAGGACAAAGATTTTGACAAAATTTGCTATAGACCTAACATAGAAATAACTTTTCGACCAAATTTCCTATAGAAATAAAATGTTGACAAAATTCTCTATAGAAACAAAATTTTGACAAACTTCTCTATAGGAATAAAATTTTGACCAAATTTTCTATAGAAATAAAATTTTGTCATAATTTCCTATTGAAATAAAATTTTGACAAAATTTTCTATATATTCAATCGCAAATGGTAGAAGTTTTGCTGTTTGGTAGAGTGGTAGAATTCACGATGTTGTCGTAGAATTTTCAAAATAGAGCTACTTATATTTGCTATAGAAATAAAATTTTGACAAATTTCTCTGTAGAAATAAAATTTTCTATTGAAATAAAATTTTGAGAAAATTTTCTATAGAAATAAAATGTTGACAAAATTTTCAATAGAAATACAATTTTGCCAAAATTTTTTATGGAAACAAATTTGTTGACCAGATTTTCTATAAAAATAAAATTTTGACAAATTTTTTCTATATATTCAATATCTTTAAAAATTTTAATTTTCGTGTTGATCCATTTCGTCAAGGTCGACTGTGAGTAAGTTCTCCCTTTTTTGAGAAGTGGTAAATTTCCCTTGATGGTGCAAGCTAAATCATTAAAATATTAAATATTCAATACATTTTCAATTCAAGGGACATTTATGCACCAAAAAAAAAACATCGCTACTAGGAGAGGTCATAATATATAACATTGCAAATACAGAAAAACTATTAAAATAAAATAATAAAACATTTCTTTCGAAGAAAGAAAAAACATTTTTTTGTAATAACCAAAAAAAAAAATTTTAATGGGCAGATTTTTGGTAAAATTTTCTTACAATTTTGGTAGATTATTTTTTAGGCACGATTGTCAACCGTGGCCCAGACACGTAAGCCGACAAGTTGACAAGGAAATATAAAATTTAATTGTTTTAATTACTATTTTAACCAAAGAATATATCAAAGCGAACAAATATCAGATGGGCAATTATTGGAAGCCAGCACGAACACTGTACAAAGTTGGTGTTTAACGTGACATCAAGTAGAGCTACAGTGTAAAGCGTTGACCTGGAATGAGTTCTGGACATGAAATAAACCACAAACCAAGAACAAGAAGAAGAAGAAGAAGAATGGTATTGGTCATCAATGGCTTGTAATAGTAAAAGTCCTTAATGTAGGTGTGGATGGATGGATGGTATACCACAAAATCCATTGAGGATTTATAATTAAGATATAATGCGAGTAGCAAGTGTTGCTGGCGGCACACTGATGATATTGCTGCCTGGCAGTGGGCTACGAACATGTTGTTTGTATTGTTGTTGTTGTTGTTGTAACACAGCGCACTTGTTTCTTTTCCAAAACATAAAGCATTTGCTGTGTGAATGCCAACAGCCTGTGGGACTCCAATATACGTATACACATTGACATTTCCACCACATTCACACTCGCACACAACAGGAGACATATGCTTAAGCAAAATTGGTAGAACAGAGAAGCAACAGCAACAATTTGACATTAAGGCAAAGAAATAAGCAATCAACTGCACCTGCTGTCATTCACAATTTTTAATTGAATTCCAACAACAACACAGATAGATGTTTTTGTAACACGTATGGTATGCCTGTGTATATGTGTGTATGTGTCTGAATGGGACAGTAGATGGGAGAAATATCTACTGAGTTATTTTGCCAAAATTTAATATTAATCTATAAAATCTCTGATTATGTTAATTTAAATAAATAAATTTAATTTTAATTTAATTTAAATTAATTTCAATAAATAAATAAATGAATAAATTAAATGAAAACAAGTATATACGGCCGTAAGTTCGGCCAGGTCGAATCTTATGTATCCTCCACCATGGATTGCGTAGAAACAACTACTAAAGATGGTCGTGCACAATTAAATTAATTGGCTGGCGGCCGATGGAAAGGCATATTAAAACTTCTTAACATCACCTTCTAAATTGCAAGATAGTCCATGCGGGATATTTATTAGACAAAAGAAAGGTCGACTAAATACGTATATATTCAGTTATTGACCGGTACATATATGGAGAAGAAATAATTACGAACCGATATGAAGTTTTGTGCGGCAATTACAGAGCCAGAATTGAAATATGGGGGTCGCTTTATATGGGTGCTATATACAATTATGAACACGAGTCTATCAAAAATGGCAGATTTTTTTTACTGTTTTTGACAAAATTGTCTATAGAAACAAGTACACCCACCACCATGAATCAAATAAATTTAAAGATTTTACCTATAAAGACTATATCAGATTCTGGATTTATAAGTACCATTTTTGTTTGAGTTTTAGAGGAATCATTAACATCTCTTGTAAGTGTGCAAGAAAGTTATAAAATAACGTCTTGATTTGAAATCTTAAATCAGAGAAATAAAATCTGGAAATTTTACATTGAGTTTCAAGCAATTTTCATGATCAGTGCGCCTTCTATACTCTCAAGAAGTGAAATCGGTCTATATGGAGGCATTACCAAATGGACCGATAAAAACTTAATCCGATACACGTTTTTGTGAGCCTTAAATACCAGAACATTTACAATTTCAGGCAGATCGGGAAATCGGGAAATCGTTCTTATGGGGACTATACTAAAATACGGACCGATTCTCACTGTTTTCGGCACACCTCCAGATTTCCAATTTCAGGCAAATTGGATAAAAATTACGGTTTCTATAAGCCCAAGAAGTAAAATCGGGAGATCGGTCTATATGGGAGCTATACCAAAAAATGGACCGATACTCACCATTTTTGGCACACCTCTTTATGGTACTAAAATACCTCTAGATTTCCAATCTCAGGCAAATTGGATAAAAACTACGGTTTCTATAAGCCCAAGAAGTAAAATCGGAAGATCGGTCTATATAGGGGCTATACCAAAACATGGACCGATACTCACCATTTTTGGCACACGTCTTTATGGTCCCAAAATACCTCTAGATTTCCAATCTCAGGCAAATTGGATAAAAACTACGGTTTCTATAAGCCCAAGACCCCAAATCGGGAGATCGGTCTATATAGGGGCTATACCAAAACATGGACCGATACTCACCATTTTTGGCACACCTCTTTATGGTCCCAAAATACCTCTAGATTTCAACTCTCAGGCAAATTGGATAAAAACTACGGTTTCTATAAGCCCAAGACCCCAAATCGGGAGATCGGTCTATATGGGGGCTATACCAAGACATGGACCGATACTCACCATTTTTGGCACACCTCTTGTTGGTCATAAAATACCTCTAGATTTCAAATTGCAAATTGGATAAAAACTACGATTTCTATAAGCCCAAGACCCCAAATCGGGAGGTCGGTTTATATGGGGACTATATCAAAACCTTGACCGATATAGCCCATCTTCGAACTTGAACTGCCTGCAGACAAAACACGACTTTGTGCAAAATTTCAGCACGATTGCTTCATTATTGAAGACTGTAGCGTGATTACAACAGACAGACAGACAGACAGACAGACAGCCAGCCAGACAGACAGACAGACAGACAGACGGACAGACGGACATGGTCATATCGTCTTAGAATTTCTCCCTGATCAAGAATATATATATACTTTATATAGTCGGAAATCGATATTTCGATGTGTTACAAACGGAATGACAAACTTATTATACCCCCGTCACCATTCTATGGCGGTGGGTATAATAACATTTTGACAAAATTTTCTATAGAAATAAAACTTTGACAAAATTTTCTATAGAAATAAAATTTTGACAAAATTTTCTATAGAAATAAAATTTTGACAAAATTTTCTATAGAAATAAAATTTTGACAAAACGTTTTATGGCATTAATAATAAAAATTTTGGAAGATTATTTTTGGCTCGAGTGGCAATCGTGATTTTTCTGTGATTGGGGATCGGTTTATTTGGAGGCTATATATAATATAGATCGATACGGACCAATTTTGCCATGGTTGTTATCGGCCATACCCTAGCGAAATGTACCAAATTTCAACCAGATCGGATGAATTTTTCTCCTTCAAGAGGCTCCGGAGGCCAAATCTGGGTATCGGTTTATATGGGGGCTATATATAATTATGGACCGATATGGACCAATTCTGGCATGGTTGTTAAAGACCATATACTAACACCACGTACCAAATTTCAACCGGATCGGATGAAATTTGCTTCTCTTAGAGGGAATCGTCAAATCAGGGGATCGTGATTTCAACAGACGGACGGACGGACATGCTCAGATCGACTCAGTATTTCACCACGACCCAGAATATATATACTTTATAGGGTCTTAGAACAATATTTCGATGTGTTACAAACGGAATCACAAAGGTAATATACCCCCCATCCTATGGTGGAGAAAAACAAGCGTCGCCAAAAAAGTAGTGAAAATGATCTTTTGGGATCCGGAAGTGGTGCAAAATTGGCGCAGCAGCGATGGTTTTAACATGGGCTTGTCATAGGATGGATGTCCACCATTTCAACAGACGTTGCACTGAATTTTCCGATCCGGCTGAAATTTGGTACATGGTGTCAGCATGTGATCTCTAACAACCATGCAAAAATTGGTCCACATCGGTCCATAATTATATATAGCCCCCATATAAACCGATCCCCCGATTTGGCTTTCGGAGCCTCTAAGAGAAGCTAATTTCACCCGATCCGGCTGAAATTTGGTACATGGTGTAAGTATATGGTCTCTAATAACCATGCAAAAAATGGTCCACATCGGTCCATAATTACATATAGCCCCCATATAAACCGATCACCAGATTTGACCTCCGGAGCCTCTTGGAAGACCAAAATTCATTTGATTTAGTTGAAATTTGGTACGTAGTGTTAATATATGGCCTCAAACACCCATGCAAAAATTGGGCGAAATCGGTCCATAATTATATATATAGCCCCCATATAAACCGATCCCCAGATTTTACCTCCGGAACCCCTTGGAAGTGCAAAATTCATCCGATTCGGTTGAAATTTAGTACGTGATGCCAGTATATGGTATCCAACAACCGTGCAGGAATTGATTCATATCAGTCCATAATTATATATAGCCCCCATATAAACCGATCCCGAGATTTGACCTCTGGTGCCTTTTGGAGAAGCAAAATTCATCCCATCTGGTTGAAATTTGGTACGTGGTGGTAGTATATGATATTTAATAGCCATGCCAAAAGTGGTCCATATCAGTCCATAATCATATATAGCCCCCATATAAACCGATTCCGAGATTTGGTTTTGGAGCCACTTGGAGGAGCAAATTTCAGACGAGTCAGTTGAAATTTGGTACATTGTGGTAGTATATGGCCGTTAACAAGTATGCCTAACTAGGTCCATATCGGTCTATAGTTATATATAGCCCTCAGATAAATCGATCCCCAATCACACAAAAATTGATACACATCAAGTTCATAATTGTATATAGCCCCCATATAAGCGACCCCCATATTTCAATTCTGGCTCTCTACCACGAATGGACTAACTCACAATTTAGAAAACGATGTTAAGAAGTTTTAGGGAGCCACCGTGGTGCAATGGTTAGCATGCCCGCCTTGCATACACAAGGTCGTGGGTTCGATTCCTGCTACGACCGAACACCAAAAAGTTTTTCAGCGGTGGATTATCCCACCTCAGTAATGCTGGTGACATTTCTGAGGGTTTCAAAGCTTCTCTAAGTGGTTTCACAGGAATGTGGAACGCCGTTCGGACTCGGCTATAAAAAGGAGGTCCCTTGTCATTGAGCTTAACATTGAATCGGGCAGCACTCAGTGATAAGAGAGAAGTTCACCACTGTGGTATCACAATGGACTGAATAGTCTAAGTGAGCCTGATACATCAGGCTGCCACATAACCTAACCTAACCTAAGAAGTTTTAAGATACCACAACCCAAGTAATTCGATTGTGGATGACAGTCTTTCATAGAAGTTTCTACTCAATCCATGCTGGAGGGTACATAAGATTCGGCCTGGCCGAACTTACGGCCGTATATACTTGTTTTTTTTTTTTTTAATTTATTTAATTTGATATGGCATTTTAGTGAGAGTCTGGGATTGAATCGTTCAAAGCTGACATATTACTCACAAAATCCTACAATGTTACTCCATTCTCAAACGATTGGATCCAATCTAAAAACCCTTCATCATCAGATGACCTGCCTAGAGCAGGCAAATGCTTAACCGCCATTTTTTGACTTTAACCTCTCTTGTCGTGTCGTCTTATACACATGTGGCATTGCTATTTGTAGTCAATGCTGTTGCTGCAGATGTTGTTACCATTAACCATTGTTGCTGACTTTCAAGTCCCCTTTCCCACAAAGGGAAAATTCGATTGAATTCAAACTCCTGAATGGCAGTTTTTGCCAACAGCAGTTGGGAAATGAAATAAAATCCTTTGGCTATATTGCATAAATGTGGCCACACAAAACCATAAACATATATAGCACTGCTCTCACATACGAGCATACGGATTTAAAATGAGTTGTACGAGTATGTGTAAATGCTCATTTGTGTATGTGGGATGATGGTCCTTGGAATGGATGGAAATGGCACGTGCCAACATATGTTGCCAACTTCATACACAGACTGTTTTAATAGTTCTACGACCAAAGCGAATACTGACAATGTCAGACTCAGTTATGGACGCATGAGAACACACACCTTGGCGAACATTTTGTATGGTGCACTGTGGAGCATCCATAACAGACTTGGGAAAATCCTAAGTATGTTTGGGCGAAAATTGGTTTGTGACCACAGAATGATGACGCATTGTCATGATGTCGATTTTAGCCACTGTTGGCTAAATTAAATTAAATTAAATTAAGTTCCTCCCATTTATACCTTTTGCTGTAATTTATGGCATTTCTGAGCTCTATTTTGGGTTCCTTATACTCGAGGCGTTCTTGTTCAGCCGAGCCTCTGCGTCATGCTCTTGTATATATTCGTCTTCGCCATAGGCAGTTTCGTCTCAGTTCTGCAATCACATCGTTCCACCAGTGGATCGCTACTTTCTTCGTGTTCCTATTTCCTACTTTTGCTATTGCCTTGTTGCATCCTTCGATTATTGTGTCTCACAATTTGGCGCGCGTCGTCCTGTATTTCCGCGCATAGTCATGGGTCAATCTTGGCTATTAGAGCCGTTTCGTCTATTTGCTTCACGATCCACATTCGTGTACTTGTGGTTGTCCACCTTGCTGATGCTCCTACGTTGGTTCGTATGGAAAACTTATATATTGGTGATCGCTCGCTGTGTATATATATATTTAATACCTTCCAGTTCAGAATTCTGTTGGCGTGTCTTTCCGATACTAACGTTACGTCTGGTATGGTCCCTTCGCAACCGGGCGGTCTAAAAGTTGGGGTGTTTCCTAAATTCGCTACGGTAAGTTCTGAGTTCGCGATCTTACATTTTTATACCCTCCATCATAGGATGGGGGGTATATTAACTTTATCATTCCGTTTGCAACACATCGAAATATTCCTCTAAGACCCCATAAAGAATATATATTATGTGTCGTGGTGAAATTCTGAGTCGATCTGAGCATGTCCGTCCGTCCGTACGTCTGTTGAAATCACGCTAACTTCCGAATGAAACAAGCTATCGACTTGAAACTTGGCCCAAGTAGTTGTTATTGATGTAGGTCGGATGGTATTGCAAATGGGCCATATCGGTCCACTTTTACGTATAGCCCCCATATAAACGGACCCCCAAATTTGGCTGGCAGACCCTCTAAGAGAAGCAAATTTGGTACATGGTGTTTGTATATGATCTCTAACAACCATGCAAAAATTGGTCCACATCGGTCCATAATTATATATAGCTCCCATATAAACCAATCCCCCGATTTGGCTTTCGGAGCCTCTAAGAGAAGCAAATTTCATCCGATCCGGCTGAAATTTGGTACATGGTGTTAGTATATGGTCTCTAATGACCATGCAAAAATTGGTCTACATGCGGAACAGACACAACAATTGGGCGAGTTTTGGCATTGCTTCAGCTGGTGGTCTTTTTCGCCGCATCGTATACCCATGCCTTCCCTGCCAGACTTTTGCAGTCATATTGGAGGTGACCTGTCCCATAGCACCTGTAACACCGCTTGGTCTCCCTGCAGTTCGCCATGCCGATTTTGAGTCGGCTTCATTATATTTTGTACTCCCTTTACTGGTAAAGAGACAAACGCTCTCTTCTTATCTCGTCTGTTTAATGCCGTCAAGTGGACGCTAATCTCCTGTGGCGTAGTGTTGCCGGCTTTTTTTTACAGCAGCTGCGGTTTTTTTCCGGATGTGAACAGGGAGTCTAAGTCCGGTATCTCTATTGTGGTTTTTGGTCACAGGTCCTCTACCACGGCGTCGTCTTTGAGATTATCTCTGATGGATTCACAAAATCTATCGTTTTCTCAGCCTTTTCCCATTAGCAGAAGAATTGCACTAGACTTTGTTTTGCTGATGGAGCGAATTACCACTTCTGTTTCCTCAGAATTTACGTTTTGTCTGAGATTTTTCAGCACGTCGGCGTCAGCTGTGTCCCTCTCTGGGAAATTATTAATTTATTTATTAACGCCTCAGACCTTTTCCTAGGCTTCTGCTGTCGCACTCTTTATCGTTTCTTCCTATTGGAGTTCGGTGCCACTAACGTTCCAAATTCTGTATTTCCCGCCAATACAAGTGTCTTCGGAAGCACCTAGTTCCTCCTGTCGGCCTCTTATCCTTTACGTTTTTACCAGGATTTTCATCAGGTGGGCTTGTCGCGGCTCGATTCCTTTCCGTTGTTGGTCGTGGTTTTAAGCTGTCATCTGAACTCACCGCTTTTTTCGGCCATCTGCCAGTTTTGTCGATATTTGCTCATAACATCTAAGAGTTCATCCATTTCGGAAATGATATTTGGGACTTCTATGCTTATGTTCCGCTGTCTATTGAACGCTTTTCGCATCCTTTTGAGGACGTCTCTACATTTCCCAATCGCTCCTTCTAAGTTAGGTTAGGTTAGGTGGCAGCCCGATGTATCAGGCTCACTTAGACTATTCAGTCCATTGTGATACCACATTGGTGAACTTCTCTCTTATCACTGGGTGCTGCCCGATTCCATGTTAAGCTCAATGACAAGGGACATCCTTTTTATAGCCGAATCCGAATGGCGTTCCACATTGCAGTGAAACCACTTAGAGAAGCTTTGAAACCCTCAGAAATGTCACCAGCATTACTGAGGTGGGATAATCCACCGCTGAAAAAACTTTTAGGTGTTCGGTCGAAGCAGGAATCGAACCCACGACCTTGTGTATGCAAGGCGGGCATTCTAACCGGCGTTCCACATTGCAGTGAAACCACTTAGAGAAGCTTTGAAACCCTCAGAAATGTCACCAGCATTACTGAGGTGGGATAGTCCACCGCTGAAAAAACTTTTAGGTGTTCGGTCGAAGCAGGAATCGAACCCACGACCTTGTGTATGCAAGGCGGGCATTCTAACCATTGCACCACGGTGACACCACGGTGGATCGCTCCTTCTACTGATTGTCGCATCCTCGGTATGAATTCTTGATGGGGAGAGCTTCCCGTCGGTTTTCTTCCATTGTGAGGCAATTCAACGCTGTTATCTCCAGGGATGGGGAAGTTTTTATCCGCTGTATTTGTCTGGTTTGCCCTGGGGAGCGTAGCTGCTGCTCTCGTGCTGCTCCTAAAAACGCTTATGACTTCCTTCTCTGCTGCCATTGTATTATACTGGGTTGTCACTTTCGTTGGTGCCGTTATCTGTGCCTGCATATGTATTCGTCCATGTTGTCGATCCTGAGGCTCCCTATGCGTGCAGTGAGGTCCTCGCAAGGGTTGACACAAAACCTTATGAGTACTTGTGTTCAGAACGAGGTCGGGCATTAGTCTGGATATTGAACTAAATTAAATTAAGTTTAATTTAATTATTAAATTAAACTACTCACTATATTTTCCGATAACTCACTGTGATTTCTGTTCTTGCCCCAAAGAACCCGTAACATTTGCCAACACACATACACCCCAGCATATCGGTAGATGCATCCTTTACATAGTAGATTACTCTATGCATATGTATATGTGTATGACCCTTTTTCGTTCTACCCAAAATGTCATCAACAACAGCCGTTACCCCCAGAGTCTAGGGAGTGGATCAACATTCTGCACTAGTACCATTTAGCTTTCGTAAAACTTAAAGTCTCATGGTGACCCAATGTGGAAAAGGTATCCATGCCACTGTCATTAAGGCCAAGCAATGGGATTTCCCCACATCTCGCCCTTACTACTCGACCAACTCTAAACTGGAGCCCAATCCTGTGGAATGCCACTGCCAGAGGTAGCATCAACAGTAACAACAGCTTGTGATGCAATGTAATTTGTAATTTTGTCACTTTTATGGTCCCCGGCACAAACAGTAAAGGTAAATGGCAAATAGAGATGCCAGATTGTTTGTAATGCAGGCGGTGGACGGTGGAAAGTAGTTGCCAAAGCTAAAAGTGTTAGAAGTTCTAGTCGCTCTGTCATTAAATGTGATTTACCCACAATAGAGGAAATCTCTTTGGCCATACCGATGCGACAGCAAAATGCTGATGATGCCTTTTTGTCGCATGTTAGACACACGTGTCCTCACTATTTCGCGAAACGTGTTTACAATTTTCGAGTGAACTTTGGCCAACTGCAATTATGCCTTTGATATTTTAAATTGAAGCGTTGCATGTGCACCTACGCCCCAAAAGCATGCACTATAATCATTAGGGTATTGGCTATTACCATTGGTGTTATCATCGGCGTGGTCGCATATGCTGGTCGTTTACATGATGGTACCGTTGCTAAATCTAGACACCAGCAGCTAAGGAGTTATGAAAAGGTGGGCGTTTTTTGTGTAATTTTATCGCTGCAAAAAGTTTTTCTTTTTTATCATCAACCAGAGGCACTCACACAGATGTTTGCGTAAAATGCCATCGTTATACGAAGATACTTTCGTATCGAAAAGCTTCAATTATTTGTGCCACCTACCTTTTGTTGCTGCGATTTCATTCAAACTATGCCATTAGGGTTTCAGCTTCAAATACGACTACAGTATCAGTATAACGAATTATAAAGGCGAATTATTTAGACAGATCCTTGGGAAAACGATAACTAAATAACCTATTAGGCTTATTTCCAAACTTGGCGGAATGGATGGGAATAGCACAGTAAATTTTAAGAAGGCTTACAAAAGCATTTTGATCTATTGTATTCAGAAATAAAGTTATTCGTGATGGAATTCAAGCTTGATAGTGTGATTGTTTTATATTTGGCCAGAAAACCACAAGGGGCTACCGTTAGAGCCCTTCCGCATTAAAATGTGAAGAAATCTTTTGTTTCTCGTACCAGTGCTCGGTACGGGGATGCAGTGTGGCATCGCGTCCATAAAGTGGACGAAAAAAAAAACCTCTAACAACACCAGAAATGATCCCAACTGTGAAGGCCAGATTTGATCGAAATCCACGGCGCAGTGGTAGAAAAATTGCTTGTGAGCTAAACATATCTCGAGATCGGATGAAATAGATATTAAAAAATGAGTTTGGAGTAAAGTCATTGTAGTTCCAAAAAGCGCAGGAACTCCCCGCTCAAAATTAGATTGAAAAGATCCAAGGAGTTGCCAAATTGGACATTTGCCAAAGTTGGTTGTATCCGATAGCAATTCCAAATTGAGCAGTTTGAGAACAAACACAATGATCGGGCTTACTTGTCAGAGAGGTCAGCTGAAAATGTACAAACTCGATTGGCCGCCAGAAATCTTCCGCCTAAGGTAATGATGTGGCCGCCGTGGCGTTCATATTCATGGAACGTAGGGTTTAACTAAATGTCGAATATAATCGGGACATTCTCTTAAAGACAATATTAAAGCTCTGGACAGATAAACATTTCGGTCGAAGGCCATGGACATTTAAACTGTACCCATCACCATGGCTTAAAAATGAGGTTTCTCAGTTCAATTCTACTCACTCCGTTGGACTTTTGTAAGTGAGGTATTTAGAGATAGCGTTGGTACTAAAAAAAATAACAAAGTGTCGATCATCTCCAGATAGAGCTTCGCCGGAAATGGCCCAAAACACCACAGAGCCACTACACATTATTTATCTACCCTACGTTAACAGTCAGCCATATAGCGAGGTGATTTCTATTGACGAAATTCAATTCATACGAGAGAAACTAATTTTCAATCAGTTCTTCGCATAGATTGTTCATATTGTTGACCAGTGCGAACCAAAGGCAGACGTCAGACTGACACATTGGGCAATAACAGTACCTTACTGTATACAAATATGTGCTACTCGTTCAACGTTCAACTCATTGAACATCGTTCTTCTCGTAGTTCGGTTATACTTTGGTGTTGCTGGCATGACCAGACGCGAAACGAATAGTACCACAGAGCCCTTTGGACCTGCTATTCCCCACAGAGATATGCGAGCCAAAATTTTCCCACAGAGACCTCCAGACCTACTTTTCCACATAGAGACCTTCGGGCCTACTGTTCTCCACAGATACCTTCGGGCCTACTGTTCCTCATAGAGACCTGCGGACCTACTGTTCCCCAGAGAGATCTTTGAGCCTAATGTTCCTCACAGAGACCTTCGGGCCTACTTTTCCATACAGAGACCTTTGCGCTTACTATTATCCACAGAAACATTCGGGCCTACTGTTAATCAAAGAGACCTTCGGGCCTGCTTTTCCCCACAGAGACCTGGGGTCTTATGTTCTCCAAAGAGACCTTCGGGCCTACTCTTATCCACAGAAACCTTTGGACCTACTGTTCTCACAGAGACCTTCGGGACTGTTATCCACAGAAACCTTCGGCTCTACTGTTCCCCAGAGAGATCTTTGAGCCTAATGTTCCCCACAGAGATCTTCGGGCCTACTGTTCCACCACAGAGACCTTCGGGGCTACTGTTCCATACAGAGACCTTCGGGGCTATTCTTCTCCTCAGAGGCCTCCGGGCCAATTGTTATCCACAGAGATCTTCGGGCCTATTATTCCCCACAGAGACCTTCGAGCATACTCTTCCACTACAGACACCTTTGGGCGTACTGTTGTACCACCTTCGGGTGTACGGTTCCACCGAAAGACTTTCGGGCATACTGTTCCACCACAGAGATCTTCTGACTTACTTTTCCTCACAGAGACCTTCATGGCTACTGTTCCACCACAGAGAGCTTCGACCTACTATTCCACACAGAGACCTTCGGGCCTACTACTTCCCACAGAGGCCTTCGGGCCTACAGTTCCACAGAGACATTCTGGCCTACTGTTCCTCACAGAGACTTTCGGTTCCTCATAGCGACCGGCGGACCTACTGTTCCCCAGAGAGATCTTTGGGCCTAATGTTCCGCACAGAGACTTTCTGGCATACTTTTCCCCCATAAACACCTTCCGGCCTGCTTTTCCCCACAGCGATCTTTGGGCCTAATGTTCTTCACAGAGACCTTCGGGCTTACTGCTATCGACAGAAACCTTCGGCTCTACTGTTCCTCACAGAGATCTTCGAGCCTACTCTTATCCACAGAGACCTCCGGGCCAATTGTTATTCACAGAGATCTTCGGGCCAACTGTTCCACCACAGAGACCTTCGGGGCTACTATTCAATACAGAGACCTTCGGGGCTATTCTTCTCCACAGAGGCCTCCGGGCCAATTTGTATCCACAGACACCTTTGGACGTACTGTTGTACCACCTTCGGGTGTACGGTTCCACCGAAAGACCTTCGGGCATACTGTTCCACCACAGAGATCTTCGGACCTACTGTTCCTCACAGAGACCTTCGTGCCTACTGTTCCACCACAGAGACTTTCGGAGCTACTGTTCCACACAGAGACCTTCGACCTACTATTCCACACAGAAACCTTCGGGCCTACTACTTCCCACAGAGGCCTTCGGGCCTACAGTTCCATACAGAGACATTCTGGCTTACGGTTCATCACGGAGAATGTCGGTTCCTCATAGAGACCTGCGGAACTACTGTTCCCTAGAGAGATCTTTGGGCCTAAAGTTCCGCACAGAGACCTTCTGGCCTACTTTTCCCCACAAACACGTTCGGGCCTGCTTTTCCCCACAGCGATCTTTGGGCCTAATATTCTCCACAGAGACCTTCGGGCTTACTGTTATCGACAGAAACCTTCGGCTCTACTGTTCCCCACAGAGACCTTCGAGGCTACTCTTCTCTACAGAGACCTCCGGGCCAATTGTTATCCAACTGTTCCACCACAGAGATCTTCGGACCAATTGTTCCTCACAGAGACCTTCGGGCCTACCGTTCCCCACAGAGATCTTCGTACCTACTATTCCGCCACAGCAATGAAACATCAACAGCCATCTCGTTAAGAGATTTGCGGCAGTCGATAGCCGTTTTCTAGTTGAGGAACACAGAGTCCAAGGATTTTACTCAGGTCTGTCTGAGTATATATTAATGGCAACATTTTTTGGAACATTAATTCTCTGCCAATTTGCCTCCTATTTTATTTCTGTCTGAAAAACACTACAGTAATCGTTTCGCTATTTTAAGTTCCGGGTCTTCAGAACATACTCCCAAAACCCACTTGTCCATACAATTTGGAGCCATCGGTGTAGAAATCTATATATGTTAACGTTTATTCCCAGGGGTTTGTGTGCTCCACGACGCACTGTGGGAATTAGAGTTTCCCTAAGTTTTGCACATCTGACATTACTTTGAGGACCGAACTGTGATCCTACGTTTTTCCGACCACACTGATATCTCACGCAACCGTACAGCCGTTTTTGCTGCTGCCTGTTTGGCTAATATGTCTAAAGGTAATATATGCAGCATCACATTAGGAGAATCTGTTGCTCTCTAACTGAATACGCCTAAGATAGACAAGCACATCATTCCATGAACTTTATCTAATCCTCTCCGCTGCTGAAGTGCCGGCCAACAGACCGTGGCTTTTCTCCCACTTTCTTCAATATTAAGCTTTAAGTTCAGCTTCCTGTCAATATAACACCAAGATATTTTGCACACTCACCAAACAGCATTTCAATACCACCTAAGGAGATGGGTTTAATCGTGGGAATTTTGCGTTTTTTGCAGTACATAAGTAGTTCTGTCTTTGCAGGATTTATCCCAAGATCATTCTCTTTCGCCCACTTCTCAGTCGTCCGGAGGGCTCTCTGTGCAATATCTCTAATTGTGAATGGGAATTTTCCCTTGACTGCTAGAGCCGCATTATCGGCGTATGTCACCACTTTTATCCTTTCTTTTTCTAAGGAAACGAGAAGGTTGTTTATAGCAACAATCCAAAGAAAAGGTGATAGAATTCCTCCTTGGAGAGTGCCTCTGTACACATAAATTTGTATGTTTGCTTGTCCTAGAGTGGCTGAAATACGTCTCTTCGTTAGGAGTTTGTCTAACAGCCTAAGTATACCTGGATCAACATTCAGAGTTGTCAATCCATTTAATATCGAACTCGGATGGACGTTATTGAATGCCCCTTCAATGTCTAGAAAAACCACAATTGTATATTCATTGACAGATAGCGAGCTTACAATAAAGCTGACTAGTTCATGCAATGCAGTCTCAGTAGGCCTGCCTTTCGTTGAGAGGGTGTAAAAAGAACAACAAACCAAGTCCAAAATCATTTTTTCAAATGTCAATTTTTATTAATATATTTTATACTATTATTGATCAATTTGACTCTTTTAACATGAATCGCAAACATTTCAATGAACCCATAATAATTTCCATTCCATCTACTATTCGATTCCAGGAATTTGTAGCAATTTCTTTTTCGTAGTTGCATTCGTAGATTAAAAAACACTTAAAACAACATCAGTTCACGATGCACGTGTTTCTGAAACTAAATACCCCAGGAATTGTTTTATTTCAATATTTTTTTGGTCGTTTTGTGTTTTCTCTTGTTTCTTCCTGAATTTCGGCATTTCTTTTTTTTGTTTGTTTGATTTTGGTATCCCCCCACCCTGATTTCATACGTGATGTGGTCACAGAATATGGATTTTTGCATCTTTTAATACACACAGCGGCATGCGAGAGGGAAGGGAGAAACCTCATAACCCACAACAGGCTCAATGGCAGCCAAGAGAAGACAAATGTTCAATTTCATGAAATTTGTGGACACTCCTGCAGCAACATTTGTCAATATCAATTTTGGGGACACCCATAGCCTCATATTCCACCTCCTCCTTTCAGGGGGGGGGGGGGGGGGGGGGTCAAAACCATTTTTCCGTATACCTTCTGGTGGATAATGCTTTTTGTGGCCTAGCCACTGTCACATATGGCATGAAATTAAATTGAATACAGTTTGGATTGCAATGCTTAATGCCGTTGGTAATAAATGGGGATACCTTTGTGCATAAATCGCATATGTCTATATATGTTTTATGTGTTTTTTTATTTTTATTTAATGGAATAGCAAAAAATATGGAAATAGAAATCATTTCAAGCAATACGCAAATAATACCTTTTGGAGGTTATATAGAGAATCCCCCTATAATGTATTCATATGCCAAAGACTGCCGTTAATCTCTCAACGAAATGGCTGAGAAGTTCAATGTTCACCAATTATGGCACTTGTCCGTCTGCCCGTCTATTGAAATCAATCCAACTTTGGAACGGAACTAGATAGACTTGACACGAACAAATATAATTTATATAGTTCGGATGGTATTACAAATGAGCCATATCGAATAAACCGATCTCCAGTTTTGATTTCTTTAGCCTCCTGTGGGCGTAATTTTCATCCCCTCTAACTAGAATTTCATAATTAACCCATATCGACTGATTATTTTTTATAGACCCTACAGAGCGTCTAAGATGTAATTTAACAAAGCCGTTATTAATTAATTTTTTTTTTTTAATTTTATTGTTGAAAAACAAAAAAATGTCGCATATAAAGGGTGATACGGTCAAAATTTGGTCAATATAAACTTTACGTATTTCTTTCAATTTTGCATTTAAAAACCGGAACACCCCTCATTTTGAAGGTGTGTGTGTAGAATGTTGCTCCTATTTTGATTTTGGAATTCACTCTTCAGTTGTCAAAATGCCGTCCAAGCAAGAAGAGCAGCGTATCAAAATTTTGCTCGCGCATCGCGAAAATCCGAGCTACTCGCACGCAAAGCTGGCAAAATCGCTAAAAGTTGCCAAATCAACCGTTACAAATGTAATTAAAGTGTTTGGGGAACGTTTGTCGACAGCCAGGAAGTCTGGATCGGGGGGAAATCGAAAACCGGAAGCCGCTGAGACGACAAAGGGAGTTGCCGGTAGTTTCAAGCGAAACCCTAACATCTCTCTCCGAGATGCCGCAAATAAACTGGGTGTATCGTCTACAACCGTGCATCGAGCCAGAAAACGAGCCGGACTATCGACTTACAAGAAGGTAGTGACTCCAAATCGCGACGATAAACAAAATACGACGGTCAAAGCGCGATCCCGGAGGCTGTACACGACGATGCTGACGAAGTTTGACTGCGTGGTAATGGACGACGAAACCTACGTCAAAGCCGACTACAAGCAGCTTCCGGGACAGGAGTTTTATACGGCAAAAGGAAGGGGAAAGGTAGCAGATATTTTCAAGCACATAAAACTGTCAAAGTTCGCAAAGAAATATCTGGTTTGTACCTGCGGCTTGAAAAGCAGCATTTTCATAGCTTCCGGGACTGTCAACCAAGAAATTTACGTGGAAGAGTGTTTGAATACACGTCTGCTGCCTTTTCTAAAGAAACACGGTTGTTCCGTACTGTTTTGGCCGGATTTGGCATCTTGCCATTACGGTAAAAAGGCCATGGAGTGGTACGCAGCCAACAACGTGCAGGTGGTTCCCAAGGACAAGAACCCTCCCAACACGCCAAAGCTCCGCCCAATTGAGAAATACTGGGCTATTGTCAAGCGGAACCTAAAGAAGACCAAAAAAACTGCTAAGGACGAGCAGCAGTTCAAGGCAAACTGGCTTTCTGCGGCGAATAAGGTGGACAAGGTGGCTGTACAAAATCTGATGGCAGATGTCAAGCGTGAGGCCCGGCAATTCGGATTTAGAAAAGCGAAAGCCTAACTGAATATTTTTCCTGAATTTTATACTAATTGAACTTGAAAAAGAAATTTAATTTGATTTTTTAAATAAACGATTTCACCGATTTACACGCGTTTTCCCTTGACCAAATTTTGACCGTATCACCCTTTAACATCAAAGTTTAGAATCAGTATAAATTTGCTCGAATGGGCTACGTTTGCCACGTACTTATGACCTTCAAATGGCCAACATTGCCATCACAAGCTGCGCGAAAGTGCCTTTGTCGTATTTTGGATCATTCCCGGAGAACCGCCATCTTGAGATGATGGAATTTTTGGTATTTTTTAAATAGGTAATTATGGCTGCCGAGTGTGACATTCTGATGCCAGTAAAATGGTCCTAGGATAATGGGACCACGGTTGCTACAATTGCTTGAATTCTACAAAACATGGTAGACTTTATACTGTTGGGTAGAATTCTTCATGTTTTGGTAGATTTTGCAAAACTTTCCTGTACCACTAAGAGACACTTCAATTTACTATAGAAATAAAGATTTGACCCAATTTTCTATAGAAATAAAATTTTGAAAAAAAAAATTCTGGAGAAATAAAATTTTAACAAAATTTTCTATGGAAATAAAATATCGAGAAATTTTTCTATAGAAATAAAATTTTGACAAAATATTGAATAGAAATAAAATTTTGATAAAATCGTGTGTAGAAATAAAATTTTGACAAAAATTTTTATAGAAATAAAATTGTGAGAACATTTTCTTTAGAAATAAAATTTCGAGAATTTCTATAGAATTTTTAGAATTTTGTTAAAAAAAAAACTTTTGTAGAAATAACATTTTGACAAAAATTTCAATATAAATAAAATTTTGACAAAATTTTCTGTAGAAATAAACTTTTAAAAAAATCTTCATATAGAAATAAATTTTTGGCAAATTTTTCTATAAAAATACAATTTTGAGTAAATTTTCTCTAAACAAAAAAAAAAAAATTCGAGAAAATTTTTGCAGAATTAAAATTTTGAAACAATTTTCTATACAAAATTTTTGAAAGAAATAAAATTTTTACAGAATTTCCTATAGAAATAATTTTATATAAAAATAAAACTTGGGAAAATTATCTCTAAAGAAATTCGAGAAAATTTCTGCGGAAATAAAATGTTGACAACATTTTCTATAGAAATAAAATTTTGACAAAATTTTTATATAGCAAAAAAATGTTGACAAAATTTTCGACAGAAATAAAATGTTGACCAAATTTTCTATAGAAATAATTTTCTACAAATTTTCCTGTAAAAAAATTTGAGAAAATTTCTATGCAAGTAAAATTTCGAGAAAATTTCTATAGAATTTTGACAGAATTTTCTATAGAAATAATTTTATATAAAAATAAAATTTTGTGAACATTTTCTCTAAAGAAATTCGAGAAAATTTCTGCTGAAATAAAATGTTGACAACATTTTCTATAGAAATAAAATTTTGACAAAATTTTTTTATAACAATAAAATGTTGACAAAATTTTCGCCAGAAGTAAAATTTTGACCAAATTTTCTATAGAAAAAATTTTCTACAAATTTTTCTGTAAAAAAATTTGAGAAAATTTCTATGCAAGTAAAATTTCGAGAAAATTTCTATAGAATTTTGAGAATATTTTCTATGGAAATAAAATTTTGATAAAATTTTTATAGAAATAAAATTTTGAGAAAATTCTAAAGAAATAAAATTTCTGTAGAAATAAACTTTTAACGAAATCTTCACATAGAAATACATTTTTGGCAAAATTTTCTATAAAAATACAATTTAGAGTAAATTTTCTCTAAATAAAAAATCGAGAAAATTTTTGCAGAATTAAAATTTTGAAAAAATTTTCTATACAAATAAAAATTTTGATATAGCAATAAAATGTTGACAAAATTTTCGATAGAAATAAAATTTTGACAGAATTTTCTATAGAAATAATTTTATATAAAAATAAAATTTTGTGAACATTTTCTCTAAAGAAATTCGAGAAAATTTCTGCTGAAATAAAATGTGGACAACATTTTCTATAGAAATAAAATTTTGACAAAATTTTTTTATAACAATAAAATGTTGACAAAATTTTCGGCAGAAGTAAAATTTTGACCAAATTTTCTATAGAAATAATTTTCTAAAAAAATGTCTGTACAAAAATTTGAGAAAATTTCTATGCAAGTAAAATTTCAAGAAAATTTCTATGCAAGTAAAATTTCGAGAAATTTTCTATGCAAGTAAAATTTCGAGAAAATTTCTACAGATATGAAATTTTCAAAATTTTCTATAGAAATAAAATTTCGAGAAAGTTTTCTATAGAAATACAATTTTGATAAACCTTCTATAGAAATAAAATTTTGAAAACATTTTCTATAGTAATAAAATTTCGAGAAAATTTCTATCGAAATAAAATAAGAGAACATTTTTTTGACATAAAATCTCGAGAAAATTTCTATAGGAATAAAATTTTGAAAATATTTTCTATGAAAATAAGATTTAATAAAATATGTTATAGAAATAAAATTTTGAAAAAATTTTGTATAAAATTAAAAAAAAAACTATAGAACTAAAATTTTGATAAAATTTCCTATAGAAATAGACATTTGACAAAATTTTCATATAGAAATAAAATTTTGGATAGATATAGAATTATGACCGAATTTTCTATAGAAAAAATTTCGAGAAAATATACTATAGAAATACAATTTTGATAAAACCTTAAATAGAAATAAAATCTTGAGAAAATTTTCTATGGAAATAAAATTTCGAGAAAATTTCTTTAGAGTTAAAATTTTGCGAACATTTTCTATGGAAATAAAATTTTGATAAAATTTTCTATAAAAATAAAATTTTTGAGAAAATTTTCATTCATTCGAAGAAAGAACGATTTTTTCATTCTAACCACAAAGGTTTGATCAAAAACTTCAAAATAAGATTTTTTTAATTTGGTAGAGTTGTGGTGAAATTTTCTTTAAATTTTGGAAGAGTAGTTTTGACACGAGTGGCAACCATGAATGAGACCGCAGAACAGACACCAGAGGGAAACCACTGATACACTGATGGATCGAAAGTGGGTGACGTATAAGTGGAGGACCCAGACACTGAGATGCTATTGCGATTATTAGACCACAGCACAATCTTGGGTGAGAGGACGAGACTGAACGTATATATAAAGCACCTAGACACCGCGATGGTATTGCGATTACCAGACCAAATCCTACTCAATCCTACAGACAGATAAATAAAAATTTTACAAAATTTTCTATAGAAATACAATTTTGACCAAAACTTCTATAGAAATAAAAAATTTGACAAAATTTTCTATAGAAATACAATTTTGACAAAATTAGCTATAGAAATAAAATTAAAAAAAAATTCTCAATAGAAAAAAAAATTTGACAAAATTTTCTTTTTTTGTAAAAATTTTCTATAGAAATAAAATTTTGACAAAATTATCTATAGGAATAAAGTTTTGAAAAAAATTCAATAGAAATAAAAATTTGGCAAAATTTTCTATAGAAATAAAATTTTGACAAAAACTTCTATAGAAATAAAAAACTTGACAAAATTTTCTATAGAAATAAAATTTTGACAAAATTTTCTATTGAAATAAAATTTTCAAAAAGTTCTCAATAGAAACAAAAATTTGACAAAACTTTCTATAAAAATAAAATTTTGACAAAATTTTCTATTGAAATAAAATTTTGACCAAAACTTCTATAGAAATAAAAATTTGACAAAATTTGCTATAGAAATAAAATTTTGACAAAATTTTCTATAGAAATAACTTTTTGAAAAATTTTTATTTCTATAGAATTTTTTTCCAAATTTTATTTCCAAAGAAAATTTTATTAAAATTTTATTTCCATAGAAATTTTTATCAAAATTTTATTTCCAAAGAAAATGTTGTTGTGGCGGTGAATAAAATTTTGGCAAAATTTTCGTTAGAAATATAGTTTTGACAAAATTGTCTATAGAAATAACATTTGGACAAAATTTCTACAGAAATAAAATTTTTACAAATTTTTCTACAGACATAAAATTTGGACAAAATTTTCTATAGAAATAAAATTTTGACAAAATTTTCTATAGGAATAACTATTGACCAAAACTTCTATAGAAATAAAAAACTTGACAAAATTTTCTATAGAACTACAATTTTGACAAGATTTTCTATTGAAATAAAATTTTAAAAAAATTCTCAATTGAAATAAAAATTTGACAAAATTTTTTATAAAAATTAAATTTTGACAAAATTTTCTATTGAAATAAAATTTTGAAAAATTTTTATTTCTATAGAAATTTTTTCCAAATTTTATTTCCAAAGAAAATTTTATTAAAATTTTATTTCCATAGGAATTTTTATCAAAATTTTATATCCATAGAAAATGTTGTTGTGGCGGCGAATAAAATTTTGGAAAAATTTTCGTTAGAAATATAGTTTTGACAAAATTGTCTATAGAAATACAATTTGGACAAAATTCCAACAGAAATAAAATTTTTACAAATTTTTCTACAGACATAAAATTTGGACAAAATTTTCTATAGAAATAAAATTTTGACAAATTTTTCCATAGAAATATATGTTTTATAAATTGTTTATAGAAATACGATTTTGAAAAAATTTTCTCTAGAAAAAAATTGACAAAATTTTATATAGAAATAACATTTTTATAAAATTTTCTATAGAAATACAATTTTTTCAACTGCCTGTCTGTAGGATTGAGCTGTGGTCTGGTAATCGCAATAGCATCGCGGTGTCTAGGTGCTTTATATATACGTTCAGTCTCGTCCTCTCACCCAAGAATGTGCTGTGGTCTGGTAATCGCAATAGCATCTCAGTGTCTGGGTCCTCCACTTATACGTCACCCACTTTCGATCCATCGGTGTATCAGTGGTTTCCCTCTGGTGTCTGTTCTGCGGTCTCATTCATGGTTGCCACTTGTGTCAAAAATACTCTACCAAAACTTAACGAAAATTTTACCACAACTCTACCAAATTAAAAAAATCGTATTTTTAAGTTTTTGATCAAACCTTTGTGGTGAGTATGAAAAAATCGTTCTTTCTTCGAATGAAGAAAATTTTCTCAAAAATTTTATTTTTATAGAAAATTTTATCAAAATTTTATTTCCATAGAAAATGTTCTAAAAATGGTAACTCTAAAGAAATTTTCTCGAAATTTTATTTTCATAGTAAATTTTGTCAAGATTTTATTTCTATTTAAGGTTTTATCAAAATTGTATTTCTATAGAAAATTTTCTCGAAATTTTTTTTTTTTGAAAATTCGGTCAAAGTTTTATTTCTATATGAAGATTTTGTCAAATATCTATTTCGATAGGAAATTTTAGCAAAATTTTAATTCTATATATTTTTTTTAATTTTATAGAAAATGTTCTCAGAATTGTATTTCTATAGAAAATTTTGTCAAATTTTTTATTTCTATAGAAGTTTTGGTCAAAATTTTATTTCTATAGAAAATTTTGTCAAAATTTTATTTCTATAGAAAATTTTGTACAATTTTTATTTCTATTGAGAATTTTTTTCAAAATTTTATTTCTATAGATAATTTTGTCAAAATTTTATTTTTATAGAAAATTTTGACAAAATTTTATTTTTATAGAAAATTTTGTCAAAATTTTTTTCTATTGAGATTTTTTTTAATTTTATTTCTATGGCAATTTTTGTCAAAATTGTATTTCTATAGAAAATTTTGCCAATTTTTTTTTCTATAGAAGTTTTGATCAAAATTTTATTTCTATAGAAAATGTTGTCAAATTTTTATTTCTATTGAGAATTTTTTCAAAAATTTATTTCTATAGATAATTTTGTCAAATTTTTTATTTCTATAGAAGTTTTGGTCAAAATTTTATTTCTATAGAAAATTTTGTCAAAATTTTATTTCTATAGCAAATTTTGTCAAAATTGTCAAAATTTTATTTCCTTAAACAATTTTGTAAAATTTTTATTTCTATTGAGAATTTTGTAAAATTTTTATTTCTATGGAGAATTTTATTTCTATAGCAAATTTTTTCAAAATTGTATTTCTATAGAAAATTTTTTTTTAAATTTTATTTCTATAGAAAATTTGGTCAAAATTTTATTTCCATAGAAAATTTTGTCAACATTTTATTTCCATAGACAAATCTGGTAGTTTTAAGATACTAATCCATCATGGAAAGATCATAATGTTCGGTCTGGTCGAACTTTATGTTATGGTTTTATACCCTCAATAATTGGAGCCAGACTAGTCTGTCCATCTCTTAAAATCAGATCAACTCTCTAATGATATCCCCATGAAACTTGCCACATAACAAAGGGAAATTGATTTTGTGTAAAATTTCAGTCAGAAGGAACCTATTTTATTCTTTAGTTGTATGGGCCGGTGTACTTTTCTTTAATTAACCATAGCAATGGTCTCGCGGTTGTGCTTCTTCCTTTCATCTAGAGTTTTGTTAGATAAAGATGGAGATAAGATTGATATTTGCAACTGCAATTTCTACCTAGCCTTATATTAATTTACCTACCACCGTTTCGAGTAGGATATGAGGGTTATCTTGTGAGTTCAGGTAGCTGCAAACAAAGAATAAATTTTCCAGCTACCGTATTATGATATCCTTCATAAAGTATTGCATATTTAGTTCGGCTATGAGTGTTCTTATTTCAACATTGTGAATTTATTTTATATTTTTGTAATATTCCAAAAAATTTTAAAAATTATTCAAAATTTTTAATTAAGACGTTTATCAAAAAAAGTAATCAAATGCCAGAATATATTTGTGCCAATTGTTCAACTACAGTGTACACTTCCAAGGATTTCGAAAGACATATGCTAAAGCATTGCCATTTATGTGGGTATTTAAGTGAAAATGTTTACATTCGAAGAGCACACATGGAAATGGTACATCCAAGAGAATATGAAATTGAAAAAAATTCAAAACAAGCAAAGTCATCGTCGACCATAAATACGACTAAAAACTTCAGATCCCAAATTCAGGAATATTATGGAAGGGGCCAATACACAAACAATCAGCAATACATCAACAATATTCCAAGGTTACCCCAACATCTCACCCCCAATGGGTCTTTACATAGCAGTTCTCAAAATTTCCAACGACAACATCATTTGGACTTACATTCGAATTTTTCAATGTCTCGAGAATCGATTTTAAGTTCAGAAATTTCAGGGGCCGATAGTTTCCCTCAAGCAGCTAGACAAAATCTGAGTGAAGAAGGTTATCATTCTGGCTTAAGTAGTCCCGGACCAAGATCGATGTCTTCTATGTCTCTAAGATCCTGGGCTAGTGTAGATGCCCCTATAGAAGGCTCCATGCAAAATCCCAGCAAAGAAGATTTTCATTATATTGGAAATAGTTCAACTCATAGTTTGAGATCACACCCAATTTCTTCCATATCACGAGAATCCGCTTTAAGCACAGACTATTTAAGGGCATACGAAGGAGGTGTCAGTGCCAACGAAGGAAATAACCAAATGTCTCAAAATACCCATGAAACTACGAGAAACTCTGCAATTTCAAATCAATCCCGTAAAGCAATACCAACATATTCAGTGGATAGATTTTCAGAAAACTTGGATAACTGGCCAACAATAGAAGAGGTAAAGCGATTATGTATGATTTTCTTTTTTTGTATTTCTATTCGAAAGGTATCATGTGGTCCACATACAAATCTGTTATGACTCTAAGAAAATAGCAGACAACTCCAGCTATGATTAAGCAAATTATTTTTAATGAATTACTAGCGTAACCCGCCTCCCGAAGCATATTTTCGTTAACTTAGTCAACGATAAACTTCGTTCTTTAAAAAAAAAAAATCGAAAAAATTTGAACTCTTTTTAAGGGTAGGGTCAGGGGAAGTCTGGCACAAAAACTGAAGTACTGATTAATCACTCCATGATTTCCACACACTTGTGCCGTAAATTTAAAAAAAAAATCGGACTACTTACTTTTTCGTTTATATACAGAAACAGCCGTTATATACAGAAACAATCGATCTGGCAAATAATACCAAGAAATTGATGATACGATCTATTTCTTCATTATCTCGGGAATCTATTTCACCTTTAACAGAACAATCTCCTACTCCTCGATTTATACAGAATTTTAGTGAAGAAGGTTATCATTCTGTATCAAATAGTCCCAGTTTGATATCTCCAAAAACAAATTCTTCCATGTTTATTGTATCGTTTGTTAATACAGTACCACAATATCCTCAAAATGGATGCCAACATAAATCAGAACATCAAAACGGTCAATCTATCGCAAATAGTCCGGTACAATTATTAACAAGACCCATATCTTCATTGTCTCGCGAATCTGCTTTAAGTACAACAAGCGGCAATAACCAATCGGATCAACAGCATAGACCTCTATGTAGAGATGAATCAACAAGGAGCTCTTCAATACTGAATCATACCCGCACATTAACACCAGCATCTTCCATTGTATCGGAAACCTTGGATAATTGGCCAATATTAGACGAGGTAACGCAATTTCTTTTTTCTTATATTAGTGGGATTTGTTACTATAACCGGAGATGCCCATTTAAAAAATTTGTGAGAAAAATGTCTATAGAAATAAAATTTTGTCAATTTTTTTCTATACAAAAATTTGTAAACATTTTATTTCCATAGAAAATTTTAACAAAATTTTATTTCCAAAGAAAATTTTCTCAAAAATTTAATTTTTATAGAAAATTTTGTAAAAATCGTATTTCTATAGAAAATGTTAACAAAATTTTATTACTATAGAAAATTTTAACAAGATTTTATTTCTATAGAAAATTTTAACAAAATTTTATTTCTATAAAATATTTTATCAAAATTTTATTATATTTAAAAATTATTAAAATTTTCTACAGAAATATAATTTTGACAAAATTTTCTATAGAAATAAAATTTAGACAAAATTTTCTATAGAAATAAAATTTAGACAAAATTTTCTATAGAAATATATTTTTTTTAATATTATATAGAAATATTTTTTTGTTTAAATTTTCTATAGAAATAAACTTTTTATAAAATTTTCTATAGATTTTTTTTTAATTGTCTATTGAAATAAAATTTTGACAAAATTTTCTATAGAAATAAAATTTTGACAAAATTTTCTATAGAAATAAGATTTTGACACAATTTTCTGTAGAAATAAAATTTTTGAGAAAATTGTCTATAGAAAGAAAAAATTTTCAATTTTATACTATACAAAAATTTGTAAAAAATTTATTTCCATAGAGAATTTGTCAAAAATTTTATTTCCATAGAAAATTTTAACAAAATTTTATTTCCAAAGAAAATTTTCTCAAAAATTTAATTTCTATAGAAAATTTTGTCAAAATTTTATTTCTATAGAAAATTTTA
Source organism: Haematobia irritans (assembly GCF_050003625.1). Taxonomy (NCBI): domain Eukaryota; kingdom Metazoa; phylum Arthropoda; class Insecta; order Diptera; family Muscidae; genus Haematobia; species Haematobia irritans. Next base: position 45,609,550 of record NC_134401.1, on the reverse strand, counting down.
ACAAGATTTTATTTCTATAGAAAATTTTAACAAACTTTTATTTCTATAAAATATTTTATCAAAATTTTATTAAATTTAAAACTTATTAAATTTTTCTACAGAAATATAATTTTGACAAAATTTTCTATAGAAGTATTTTTTTGTTTTAATTTTCTGTAGAAATAAACTTTTTCTAAAATTTTCTATAATTTTTTTTTTAATTGTCTATTGAAATAAAATTTTGACAAAATTTTCTATAGAAATACAATTTTGACAACATTTTCTATAGAAATAAAATTTTGACAAAATTTTCTATAGAAATAAACTTTTTCTAAAATTTTCTATAGATTTTTTTTTAATTGTCTATTGAAATAAAATTTTGACAAAATTTTCTATAGAAATAAAATTTTGACAAAATTCTCTATAGAAATAGGATTTTGAAAAAATTTTCTGTAGAAATAAAATTTTTGAGAAAATTGTCTATAGAAATAAAATTTTGTAATTTTTTTTCTACACAAAAATTTGTAAAAACTTTATTTCCATAGAAAATTTGTCAAAAATTTTATTTCCATAGAAAATTTTATCAAAATTTTATTTCCAAAGAAAATTTTCTCAAAAATTTAATTTCTATAGAAAATTTTGTAAAAATCTTATTTCTATAGAAAATGTTAACAAAATTTTATTACTATAGAAAATTTTAACAAGATTTTATTTCTATAGAAAATTTTAACAAAATTTTATTTCTATAAAATATTTTATCAAAATTTTAGTATATTTAAAAATTATTAAAATTTTCTACAGAAATATATTTTTGACAAAATTTTCTATAGAAATATTTTTTTTAATATTATATAGAAATATTTTTTTGTTTAAATTGTCTATAGAAATAAACTTTTTCTAAGATTTTCTATAGAATTTTTTTTAATTGTCTATTGAAATAAAATTTTGACAAAATTTTCTATAGCAATAAAATGTTGACAAAATTTTCTATAGAAATAAAATTTTGACAAAATTTTCTATAGAAATAAGATTTTGACAAAATTTTCTGTAGAAATAAAATTTTTGAGAAAATTGTCTATAGAAATAAAATTTTGTAAATTTTTTTGTTCTATACAAAAATTTGTAAAAACTTTATTTCCATAGAAAATTTGTCAAAAATTTTATTTCTAAAGAAAATGTTAACAAAATTTTATTTCCAAAGAAAATTTTCTCAAAAATTTAATTTCTATAGAAAATTTTGTGAAAATCTTATTTCTATAGAAATTGTTAACAAAATTTTATTTCTATAGAAAATTTTAACAAGATTTTATTTCTATAGAAAATTTTAACAAAATTTTATTTCTATAAAAAATTTTATCAAAATTTTATTAAATTTAAAAATTATTAAAATTTAAAAATTTTTAAAATTTTCCACAGAAATATAATTTTGACAAAATTTTCTATAGAAATTTTATTTCTATAGAAAATTTTGTCAAAATTATATTTCTGTGGAAAATTTTAATAATTTTTAAATTTCTATAGAAATTTTATTTCTATAGAAAATTTTGTCAAAATTATATTTCTGTGGAAAATTTTAATAATTTTTAAATTTAATAAAATTTTGACAAAATTTTCTATAGAAATAAAATTTTGACAAAATTTTCTATAGAAATAAGATTTTGACAAAATTTTCTGTAGAAATACAATTTTTGAGAAAATTGTCTATAGAAATAAAATTTTGTCAAAATTTGATTTCTATTGAAAATGTTGTCAAAATTTTATTTCAAGACAGTTAAAAAAAATTTTGTTAAAATTTTCTATGGAAATAAAATTTTTACAAATTTTTGTATAGAAAAAAATTGACAAAATTTTATTTCTATAGAAAATTTTAACAAAATTTTTTTCTACAGAAATTTTATTTCTATAGAAGTAAATTTTCTCAAAATTTTATTTGGTCAATATTTTATTTCTATTGAAAATTTTGTCAAATTTTTATTCCTATTGAAAATGTTGTCAAAATTTATTTCTATTGAAAATTTTCTCAAAATTGTATATCTACAGAAAATTTTATTGATATAGAAATTTTTGTCAAAACATTTTCTCAAAATTTCATTTCTATAGAAATTTTTCTCAAAACTGTTTTTCTATAAAAATTTTTTTAAAAAAATTTTATTCTATAGAAAATGTCAAAAATTTTCTAATAATTTTATTTCTACACCCTCACAAAAAATCGCTTCTGTAACATATACTCCCAAACATATTTTGCTTCAAGCATATACATTTTTGGGTATTGTCCACACATTTATATGTTTGATCTCTACCAATATATAATATGTTTGAAAGCATATTGGTCTAAACAATATATGTTTGGGTAGTCTAAGTTCCAAACATTTTGTATTTTTGCATCCAAATTCAATAATGTTATCTTCCAAAAAACAATATGTTATTATGTGACCATATAATATGTTTGGAAGCATTTTGCACCCAAAAATATTATATGCTTAAAAAAAATTCTCCCAAACAATATTGTGCTCAAAATTTTATTTATTTATTTATATATTTACAATCATAATGAATTATGAAAATAAACAGGTAATATAGGTGCTAACAACATAGGTTTTCGACCTGAATGCTCAAAATTTTGTTTCTGACCAATTGTATATTCCCCGACATCTTTCTCACTTCCACGAGATTTTTTAGTTCTTAGCACCTTTTTCTGTAATACAAACATTGTAGAAGAAATTATTCAATTTTATGATTTTTTATTTTATTTTAATTTTACCTTTTGCCGGACGGGGATTCGAACAGCGGACCACACAGTTTGTAAGGATCAAAGAAGTAGCTGATCAATTGCCCAAGGAAAAATAAAATGTTAATTTTGTAATAACAAGCAACAACCACCAACTTAATTCAATATCGCTCCCTGTTAAATAGCGCTCCAAGCTACTAAACACATATATGTTTATAGGCTATTTCTAAATTAATATATGTTTGCATTCAAGCATATTATATTTACAAACATTTTATGTCCCAAACATAATATGTTCTAACATATTAACATATATGTCCCAAACATGTTATGCTAGTTTATGAACATTATATGCTTGCACTCAAAAATATTGTGTTTAAACATTTGTGTTCCAAACATATAATGTTTATAGCCAAACATATGAAAAACAGTCTTTTTCAACCGTGTATACTCGTAGAAAATTTTGTCAAAATTGTATTTCTTTTGAAATTTTTTTCAAAAATTTTAATTCTATAGGAAACTTTGTCAAAATTTTATTTCTATAGAAAACTTTGTCAAAATTTTATTTCTATTTTAATTTTTGTTAAAATTTTATTTCTATAAAAAATTTACAACATTTTATTTCTATAGAAAATTTTGTCAAAAATTTATTTCTATAGAAAATTTTGCATGTAAAAAATAAGGGAACTCTCTTAAATTTTATCATGTACTTCAAAATTGTTAGGTGTGTATATCCTCAATTTTATGGTTTATATTGGAAAAAAAATCTCCAGTTATTGTAAAGGTGAGACGTGGCATAATTGTCCTTCAAGTCCTTTGTTCCCAGGCTTAAACTGATAAGAATAAAACATAATTCGTGGTAGTTGAACTCAAAATATGTGTAGGTATTTTAAAGACTAACAATCAACTACCTGTTATCGTTAGGTTAATTGGTATTCAAGGAATGTACTTAGCCTACAAAAAGGAATCGTTGCTTTGTTCTATCTTCTCTGAGATGAAATCTTTTTAAAGAACTCAGTATCAGTATCTCCTGGAATTAATTTTGTTGTTTTTAGTCTTACTGAACCTTTTAATCGTTCAACATCTCATTGTTAGTTTAAGATTGTGTTCCTCGAGTTTCTCAGCTAAAATATAAGAAGTGCGTTGCGTTTTCTGTTACTAGCCATTTTCAAAAAAAGTGTCCAAAAATGTTCAAATATCAATGTTCAAAATGCCCCATTTCATTTTCACAAAGAAAGACTTTTATGCGTCACTTTAAAAAACACTGTCGTTGGTGTGTCACAATACTGACTAATCCATATTTTCGCAAGATCCATATGGAAACAGTTCATCCAGAAGAATACGCAGCATTAATTAAATCAAAATCTGAAGATAATACAGCCAATATAATTGGAGCGAAAGAAAGTTCCATGATCTCAAGTAGAATTTCCAATCAACGAACTTCAAAATCAACGCAAGCACAGACTTCTACTTTTTCGAGTAATACTCCAGCGAATAATGGCCAAAATAGATTGCATACAGTTGAATCTAATATGCAAACTGATATATTGAATTCTAGAAAACAACGATTGCAGGGCCCTATTATTCAAGGACCCAAAATTTCTGGAAATTCTAGGCCAGACAGTTTAGCTAGTGTCCCATATAGCAAAATTTTTGTGATTCGTACTAATAGTCAAGGCTCAATATCCATGCGGGATACTGAAGAATATACGTCACTATGGCCGGAAACACATTGTCAAACAAGTGGAAGGCAAAGGGAAGCCTATCAAACTATGGACAATTCTAGATCTAATCCAGAAGAAGGTCCTAGCAATAGATCAATTGAAATGGAAGAATTTCCAACTATGAATAATTGTGTTGAAAGTCCAGAACAAATTCCTCCAAATATTACCACTCAAATGGAACAATTTCGAGATGTAAATGAGTATAGACCAAATTCCGTACAAAGATCAATACATGGTAATTGCAGCAATCCTGCAATAATAAACCCAAGTAATATAAACAGTAACTCTAATGAAATACTCAGTGATTCATCGGAAATCCTATCGTGTATATCTATCCCAAGGAAAGATTATGAAACCATATCCTCTAATCAGACAATACCTCAAAATGAATTGACCCTGGAATCTATGCAAATCATGCGACAAGAAGATTCCAATTCGTTAGGAAGTTCTCCTTCTGAATTACATGCACGATCAGTTTCTTCAATGTCAATAGGATCTTTCCAAAGCATCGAAACTCAAGAATTCAGTCCGCAAAATACAATCTCACAGGGATTAAGACAAAAGGATTACCACTTGGAAAGGCCTACTTTAAATGTGAAATCTTCATACATGAATAGCAAAATCAGCTCTAATCAAAATGCACTAAAAGAAACGCTTTCCAAACCCAAGAGAAACGAAAAGCAAAGCGGCCAATGTGATAACATGAAGGAAACTACAATAAATTCTTCAACAGGGGATCAATCTTATATAGAAACGTCGGAAGCCTCAGTAGATATGGTTATGGCTGATAGTTATGACAATTGGCCTCTATTAGAGGAGGTAAGGTGATATTCATATTTATGATATACGCTATTAAATGTATGCTCAAAAAACAACTTAGAAAGAAAACAACCTTCACACTTCACAGATGAACTTGTTTCAAAAATCAAATACAATGTTCAGCTGAAATACTAATTTCTACATATTTAGCTACACCATACCAAGAACTCATTGTACTTCAAGCTGAAATTTTGACAAAATATACGATAGAAATAAGATTTTAACAAAAGTTTCTATAGAAATAAAATTTTGACAAAATTTTCAATAGAAATAAAATTTTGACAAAAATTTCTATAGAAATAAAATTTTTGAAAAAATTTTTTAAGGAAATACAATTTTGAGAAAATTTTCTATAGAAATAAAATCTTGACAAAATATTATATAGAAATAAAATCTTGACAAAATTATCTTAAGAAATAAAATTTTGACAAAATTTTCAATAGAAATAAAATTTTGACAAAAATTTCTATAGAAATAAAATTTTTGAAAACATTTTTTAAGGAAATACAATTTTGAGAAAATTTTCTATAGAAATAAAATTTTGACAAAATATTATATAGAAATAAAATCTTGACAAAATTATCTTTAGAAATAAAATTAAAAAAAAATTCTATAGAAATATAGTTTTGACAAAATTTTGACATAATTTTCTATAGAAATAAAATTTTGACAAAATTTTCTATAGAAATTAAATTTTCGAGAACATTTGCTATGGAAATAAAATTTTTGAAAAAATTATTTACGGAAATTACATTTTGAAAAAACTTTATAGTAATAAAATTTTGAGATAATTTTCTATAGAAATAAAATCTTGACGAAATGTTCTATCGAAATAAAATTTTGACAAAATTTTCTATAGACTAAAATTTTGACAAATTTTCTCTTTAGAAATAAATTTTTGAACAAACATTCTATAGAAATACAGTTTTGACAAAATTTCCTATAGAATAAAAATTTTGAAAAAATTTTCTATTGAAATAAAATTTTCACAAATTTTTCTGTAGAAATAAAATTTTTGAAAAAATTTAGAAATAAAATTTCTGAAAAAAATTTTCTATGGAAATAAAATCTTGACAAAATTTTCTATAGAAATAAAATCTTGACAAAATTTTCTATACAAATAAAATGTTGACAAAATTTTCTATAAATTAAAATTTTCACAAATTTTCTCTTTAGAAATAAAATTTTTATAGAAATAAAACTTGACTTAAAATTCCATAGAAATAAAATGTTGGCAAAATAAAATTTTGACAAAATTTTCTATAGAACTAAATTTTTTTACAAAATTTTCTATAGATTAAAATTTTGACAAATTTTCTCTTTAGAAATAAAAATTTGAACAAAAATTCTATAGAAATAGGGTTATGACAAAATTTTCTATAGAAATACCATTTTGACAAAATTTCCTATAGAATAAAATTTTGACAAATTTTCTCTTTAGAAATAAAATTTTGAATAAAAATTCTATAGAAACATAGTTTTGACAAAATTTTCTATGGAAATAACATTTTTGAAAAAAATTTCTATTGAAATAAAATCTTGACAAAATTTTCTATAGAAATAAAATTTTGACAAAATTTTCTATACTAATAAATTTTTTACAAAATTGTCTATAGAAATAAAATTGCGACAACATTATCGTTAGAAATAAACTTATAACAAAATTTTCTATAGAAATGATATTATAAAAATTTGTTCCAGAAATAATATGTTGACAAAATTTTCTACATAAATAAAATTTTGACAAAATTTTCTATAGAAATAAAATTTTGTGTAAATATTCTATAGAAATAAAATTTTGACAATTTTTTTTCTATAGAAATAATATTTGGAAAAAATTTTTTTCTATAGAAATAATATTTGGAAAAAATTTTTTATAGAACTAAAATGTTGACAACATTTTCTATAGAAATAAAAACTTGACAAAATTGTCTATAAAAATAAAACCTTGACAAAATTGTTTATAGAAATAAAATTTTGACAATTTTTTTTTCTATGGAAATAAAATTTTTGACAAATTTTCTCTATAGAAATAAAATTTTTGAAAAAAAAAGATTCTATAGAAATATAGTTTTGACAAAATTTTCTATAGAAATAAAATTTTGATACATTGCTTCTATGGAAATAAAATTAAAAAAAAATTTTCTATAGGAATAAAATTTTTACAACATTTCCCACAGAAATAAATTTTTCTATAGATATAAAATATTGCAAAATTGTCCATAGAAATAGAATTTTCAAAAAATTTTCTATCGAAATAAAATTTTGATACACTGCTTCTATAGAAATTTTGAAAAAACATTTTTTATAGAAATAAAATTTTGAGAAAACTTTCTATAGAAATTAAATTTTAACAAAATTTTCTATAGAAATAAAATTTTGACAAAATTTTCTATAGAACTAAAACTTGACTAAAAATTCCATAGAAATAAAATTTTGACAAAACTGTCTAAAGAAGTAGAATTTTCAAAAAAAATTCTAAAGAAATAAAATTTTGATACATTGCTTCTATGGAAATAAAATAAAAATAAAAAAAATTATTCTATAAGAATACAATTTTTACAACATTTTCCACAGAAACAAAATTTTCTATAGAAATAAAATGGTGACAATTTTTTTTATAGAAATAAAATTTTGGCAAATTTTTCTATAGAAATACAATTTTCAAAAAATTTTCTATAGAAATAAAAATTTGACAAAACTTTCTACAGAAATAAAATGTTTACAAAATTTTCTATAGAAATATAATTTTGACTAAATTTTCTATAGAAATAAAATTTTGACAAATTTTTTCTATAGATGAAATTTTGACAAATTCTATTCTATAGAAATAATATTTTGAAAAAATTTTATATAGAAATAACGTTTTGACAAATTTTTCTATAGAACCAAAATTTTGACAAAATTTTCTATAGAAATTGAATTTTGTCAAAATTTTTCTATAGAAATTAAATTTAGACAACACTTGCATAGAGAAAATTTAAAAATTTGCTATAGAGAATTTTTAAATTTAGAGGAAATTTTCTAGAAATAAAATGTTGACAAAATTTTCTATAGAACTAAGATTTTGTAAATATTTTCCAAAGAAATAAAATTTTGACAAAATTGTCTATAGAAATATAGTTTTGACAAAATGTTATATAGAAATAGAATTTTCACAAAATTTTCTCCGGAAATAAAATTTTTATACTTGCGTCTATTTTGACAAAATTATTCTATAGGAATAAAATTTTTACAACGCTTTCCACAGAAATAAAATTTTCTATAGAAATAAAATGGTGACATATGTTTTCTATAGAAATAAAATTTTGGCAAAATTTTCTACAGAAATAAAATTTTGACAATTTTTTTTCTATGGAAATAAAATTTTGACAAATTTTCTCTATAGAAATAAAAATTTTGAAAAAAGGATTCTATAGAAATATAGTTTTGACAAAATTTTCTATAGAAATAAAAGTTTGACAAAATTGTCTAAAGAAGTAGATATTTCAAAAAATTTTCTATAGAAATAAAATTTTGATACATTGCTTATATGGAAATAAAATTAAAAAAATTTTTCTATAGGAATAAAATTTTTACAACATTTTCCACAGAAATAAAATTTTCTATAGAAATAAAATAATGCAAAATTGTCTATAGAAATAGAATTTTCAAAAAAGTTTCTATCGAAATAAAATTTTGATACACTGCTTCTATAGAAATTTTGAAAAAAACATTTTTTTTTTAGAAATAAAATTTAGAGAAAATTTTCTGTAGAAATAAAATTTTGACAAAAATTTCTATAGAAATAAAATTACAAGAGTAGCTTAACCAACAGAGGAAAAGAATGTTTGTCAAATTTATTTGGGCAAAGCCCTATAGACTGCAAGATGGTTCTGATAATTGGTTGATAGTTTTGCTGCAAGTAGAGGATGCTGATGAGGAATGTGGTAATTCCGAAACGTGCGTCCATCCAACCATCTTGCAGTCTATAGGGCTTTGCCCAAATAAATTTGACAAACATTCTTTTCCTCTGTTGGTTAAGCTACTCTTGTAGTTTAGTCAATGTATGGTTTTAAGCTGAAATAAAAAAAACAACAACAATGCTTAAAGAACAAAACCAACAATAACAAAACAAAACAAATGGAAATAAAATTTTGACAAAAATTGCTATAGAAATAAAACTTGACTAAAAATTCCATAGAAATAAATTTTTGACAAAATTTTCTATAGAAATAAAATTTTGGCAAAACTGTCTAAAGAAGAAGAATTTTCAAAAAAATTTCTATAGAAATAAAATTTTGATACATTGCTTCTATGGAAACAAAATTAAAAAAAAAAATTATATTATAAGAATAAAATTTTTACAACATTTTCCACAAAAACAAAATTTTCTATAGAAATAAAATGTTGACAAATGTTTTCTATAGAAATAAAATTTTGGCAAAATTTTCTACAGAAATAAAATTTTGACAAGAATTTCTGTAGAGATAAAATTTGGGAAAATTTTCTATAAAAATAAAATTTTGACAAAATTTTCTATAGAAATAAAATTTCTACAAAATTTTCTATAGGAATAAAATTTGTGCAAAATTGTTTTTTATAATAAAATTTTGACAACATTTTCTTTAGAAATAATATTGTAACAAAATTTTCTATAGACAAATTTATGTTTAACAAATTTTGATAAAATTTCCTAAACAAATAACATTTTGACCAAATTTTCTTGTCTATAGAAAAAAAATTGACAACATTTTCTTTAGAAGTAATATTGTAACAAAATTTTCTATAGAAATCACAGTTTGACAAATTTTTATAAAATTTCCTAAAGAAATAAAATTTTGACAAAATTTTCTATAGAAATAAAATTTTCACAAAATGTTCTATTGAAATAAAAATTTGACAAAATTTTCTACAGAAATAAAAATTTGACAAAATATTCTACAGAAATAAAAATTTTGACTAAACTTTCTATAGAAATAAAATATTGACAAATTTTTTCTATAGATGAAATTTTGACAAATTTTTTCTATTCAAATAATATTTTGAAAAAATTTAATATAGAAATAAAGTTATGACAATTTTTCTATAGAAATTAAATTTTCTATAGAGAAAATTTAAAAATTTGATAAAGAGAATATTTAACTTTAAAGGAAATTTTCTAGAAATAAAATATTGTAAAAATTTTCTATAGAAATAAAATTTTGAAAAAATTGTCTTTTAAAATAAAATTTTGTCCACATTTTCTATAGAAATAAAATATTGACAAAATTGCCAAAGAAATAAAATTTTGACAAATTTTTCTATAGAAGTAAACTTTCGACAAATTTTTTCCACCTGCACTCAAATCGATGATTTGACACGGTGGCAAAGGAAAAGAGATAGGTTTGTACGAATTTATTTCGGCATAAGCCGGCTATCATGTAAAACCTTTTTTCGGAAGGTTCAAAAGTGGTTTACTTTTGAGTTTAGTGAACTGCCTGAAAATATTCTGATAATTGGTTGACAGTTTTGCTGCAAGTAGAGGATGCTGATGAGGAATGTGGTAATTCCGACGGTCCATCCAACCGTCTTGCAGTCTATAGGGCTAAATTTGACAAACATTCTTTTCCTCTGTTGGTTAAGCTACACTTGTAGTTTAGTCAATGCATGGTTTTAAGCTGAAATCAAAAAAAAAAAAAACAACAGAAATAAAATTTTGGAAAAATTCTATAGACATTAAATTTTGACAAAATTTTCTATAGAAATAAAATTTTCTATAGAAATAAAAATTTGACAAAATTTTCTATAGAAATATAAAATTTAACAAAATTTTCTAAAGAAATAAAAATTTTACAAAAAATTTTACTAAATTTTCTATAGAAATAAAATTTTGACAATTTTTTTCTTAGATGAAATTTTGACAAATAATATTTTGAAAAAAAAAAAAATATATAGAAATAACGTTTGGGAATTTTGCTATAGAAATTAAATTTTGACAAAATTTTCTATAGAAATAAAATTTGGCAAATTTTTTCTATAGATGAAATTTTGACAAATAATATTTTGAAAAAAAAAATATATAGAAATAACGTTTGGAAATTTTGCTATAGAAATTAAATTTTGACAAAATTTTCTATAGAAATATAATTGTGATAAAATTTTCTATAGAAATAGAATTTTGGCAAAATTTTTCTATGGAAATTAAATTTAAATTTACAATTTAAAAATTTTCTATAGAGAATATTTAAATTTAGAGGAAATTTATTAGAAATAAAATTTTGACAACATTTTCTATAGAGATAAAATATTGTCAAAATTTTCTATAGAAATAAGATTTTGTCAAAATTTTCTATAGAAGTAAAATGTTGTCAAAATTTTCTATAGAAATAAAATTTTGACAGAATTGTCTTTTAAACTAAAATTTTGGCAACATTTTCTATAGAAATAAAATATTGACAAAATTGCCAAAGAAATAAAATGTTGACAAAATTTTCTATAGAAGATTTTTTTGTTTGGTAGAACTCATGCTGCGGATGCATTTCACTGTTTTTCGGTTATCATTCGAATTTCCGCTCACACTGCTAAATTGACAGGTAGAAATCTCCTGCCTGGCGATAAGCCAGTTGTAGTTTAGTAAATCAATTAGATTTGAAAAAGATGTTGACTATTGAATTTATTGATTTCTCTGCAATGGGCGCATTATTAAAATCTCTTTGTAAATATATTCGTTTCTATGTTAGTATCAGTTATATAAGATTTAAATGGCTGCACTTTAACCTTAACTTAAAAATATATAAATAAATTGAACTACATAATATGTTTAACATTTTCTCAGTGCCATCATTGGGAAAATTCTTCTAATATTTACTTACCAAAAAAATCAAATTGGGTTCTATGCCATTTTACTTTCATGAAAGAAAACGCTCCCTTGTGGCTTTAATCTGACAACCTATACCATAAAAACAGTATGGTAATAAAATGCAATCCTGCTAGTATTGAATTCTCACTCTATACCTGTGCAGACTTGAAGTGCTAATGGCAGCAGTTTGGAAAAATACCTTCGAAATCATATTGGAATGCGCTAAAAATTCTCGGTATCATAATTATTACCTAAATAAAATTTCCAGGTAGTCTGAAAGAAGCCTTCACATTAATTCCCATGTAATGTTACAAATTTTGCAATGCATCTAGCAAAAACAGTATACATCCGAACTTCAGCAGCTAAATATCTCTACGAGAACTTGGATTTTTATTATTATTTTTTTTTTGTTTGTTTAGAGCGTTAATTTATTTTTACGCAAATTTTTAATAGAATATGCCGAAATACCAGTGTGAAGTATGTTCGAAATTCTTCTATCAAAAACACGAACATTCAAAGCATATCGTAAAACATTGTCAATTATGCGGAGTTTACAATGAAAACGTTTACATTCGCAGAGCCCACATGGAAAAATATCATCCCGCAGAATATGAGGCTGAACAACAATTCAAAGCAAAAAATGCCACAAAAAAAACGATATTCCAAAATGGAAGGATTGAACGTGGCGCTGACATTCGTAGGTCTCTTCTGGAGGATTCTTCAGTGTCCAGTACTGATACTTCATATAGTGGACAACAGAATTGGTATACAATGGATATGAATAGTGGAGAAATAATGGCTAACCGCACCCCTCAAAGAATTGAAATGCAGCAAACGAATAGTTCACACGGCTCTAAAACTTTGAGACGAACTAATGACCCCCATGCGAATCTTAAGCAACTGTTAGAAGCACCTGCTAAACTTATGATAGCTCAAGATTTATTTCCTTCGACAAATCAATTAACTCATCAATCGGGGTTCTCTGGAAATTTAAGGCCATTTGAAAGTGGAACTGAAGAAAATCCTGATCTCATTCTAACCCAAATCTATAAACCAAATACTGATGTTGTTAGTACATCATCAAGAACTTTATCCAGCATTTCAATATCAAGCGATGATAGTGACACCGCTTCCAGTAACAAAACTGAAGTTGAGTCAACAATTTCTCAAAATCCTTTACCTCAAGGCTCTAAGGAAACTTCACAACAAGAAAATAAATCAAATATGGAAAATAAACAGAGCGAAATATTACTCCGACCAGAACAAGAAATTTGCTCAAATATTGGAAAAAATCCGAGAGAAATATTTCCAAGGCCAGTTTCATTAACTTCAGCAGCAGATACGGTTGGAAATGACCGGATTTCACTAGAAAATCAAAATGCTTTAATCCATAATCCTCAGCAAGAAGAAAAGGAATCAATTGACATTACCGAGAAAGTTATACAAAATTCTGCAACCTCAACATATAGTCCTGCACCTACATCAACCTCATCAGTAGATATATTTCCGGATAATTTGGATAGTTGGCCGATATTAGATGAGGTAATTTTTTTTATTTAAGGTGTTGTAATATTTAAAAAAAACGTTATTAAGGTAAGCCTATATATTGCTTGAGACAATGATCAATTTTTAAAGAAATTTGTCAAGCTGTCTGTCCTTTGGATATAACAATACCTTTTTCTTCGATACTTTATAAGAGAAGACTTTACCAAAAAAAACGACCTGACCAAAAAATGTTACTTTCAAAATTTTGTCAAAATTGTATTTCTCTATAGAAAAATTGTCAAAATTTTATTTCAATAGAATATGTTGTCAAAATTTTATTTCAATGGATTTTTTTTCTCAAAATTATTTATTTCTATAGAAAATTTTCTGAAAATTTTACTTCTACAGAAAATGTTCTAAAAATTTTATTTCTATAAAAGTTTTTCTGGAAATTTTATTTCTATAGAAGGCTTTCTGCAAATTTTATTTTTATAGAAAATTTTCTGCAAATGTTATTTCTATAGAAAATTTTCTAAAAAACTTATTTCTATAGAAAATTTTCTGCAAATTTCATTTCTATAGAAAATTTTCTAAAAAAAATTTATTTCTATAGAAGATGTTGTCAAAATTTTATTTCTATAGAAGATTTTCTGAAAATTTTATTTCAATAGAAAATGTTGTCAACATTTTATTTCTATAGAAAATTTTGTCAATATGTTATTTCTATAGAAATTTTTCTGAAAATTTTATTTCTATAGACAATTTTCTGAAAATTTTATTTCTATAGAAAATTTTGTCAAAATTTTATTTCAACAGAACATTTTCTGAAAATTTTAATTCTATAGAAAATTTTGTCAAAATTACATTTCTATCGAAAATTTTATGAAAATTTTATGTCTATAAAAAATTTTCCTAAAATTTTATTTCTATAGAAGATTTTCTGAAAATTTTACTTCTACGGAAAATTTTATTTCTTTAGAATGCTTCCTGAAAATTTTATTTCTATAGTACATTTTCTGCAAAGTTAGTTTATATAGAACATTTTCTACAAAAAAAATTATTTCTATAGAAGATTTTCTGAAAATTGTATTTCTATAGAAAATTTTCGGAAAATTTTATTTCTATGTACAATTTTATTTCTATAGAAAATTTTGTCAAAATTTTATTTCTATAGAAAATTTTATTTTTATAGAAAATTTTATTTTTATAGAAAATTTTGTTAACATTTTATTTCTATAGAAAGTTTTCTGAAAATTTTATTTCTATAAACATTTTTCTGAAAATTTTATTTCTATAAAAATTTTTCTGAAAATTTTATTTCAATAGAAAATTTTCGGAAAATTTTATTTCTATAGAAAATTTTCGGAAAATTTTATTTCTATGGACAATTTTATTTCTATAGAAAATTTTATTTCTATAGAAAATTTTCTAATAATATTATTTCTATAGAAAATTTTGTCAACATTTTATTTCTATAGAAAATTTTGTCCAAATTTTATATCTATAGAAATTTTTGTCAAAATTTCATTTCCATAGAGAATTTTCTGAAAATGTTGTTTCTAAGAAAATTTTTCTGATGTCTTTTTCTTTAAAAAATTTTGTCAAAAGTTTTTCAATAGAAAATTTTGTCAAATTTTTTTTCAATAGAAAATTTTGTCAAAATGTTTTTTCTATAGAAAATTTGGTAAAAGTTTATTGAAAATTTTGTCAAAATTACATTTCTATCGAAAATTTTATGAAAATTTTATGTCTATAAAAAATTTTCCTAAAATTTTATTTCTATAGAAGATTTTCTGAAAATTTTACTTCTACGGAAAATTTTATTTCTTTAGAATGCTTCCTGAAAATTTTATTTCTATAGTACATTTTCTGCAAATTTAGTTTATATAGAACATTTTCTACAAAAAAAATTATTTCTATAGAAGATTTTCTGAAAATTGTATTTCTATAGAAAATTTTCTGAAAATTTTATTTCTATAGAAAATTTTATTTCTATGTACAATTTTATTTCTATAGAAAATTTTGTCAAAATTTTATTTCTATAGAAAATTTCATTTTTATAGAAAATTTTATTTTTATAGAAAATTTTGTTAACATTTTATTTCTATAGAAAGTTTTCTGAAAATTTTATTTCTATAAACATTTTTCTGAAAATTTTATTTCTATAAAAATTTTGGGAAAATTTTATTTCTATGGACAATTTTATTTCTATAGAAAATTTTATTTCTATAGAAAATTTTCTAATAATATTATATAAAATTTTATTTCTATAGAAAATTTTATTTTTATAGAAAATTTTATTTTTATAGAAAATTTTGTTAACATTTTATTTCTATAGAAAGTTTTCTGAAAATTTTATTTCTATAAACATTTTTCTGAAAATTTTATTTCTATAAAAATTTTTCTGAAAATTTTATTTCAATAGAAAATTTTCGGAAAATTTTATTTATATAGAAAGTTTTCAGAAAATTTTATTTCTATGGACAATTTTATTTCTATAGAAAGTTTTATTTCTATAGAAAATTTTCTAATAATATTATTTCTATAGAAAATTTTGTCAAAATTTTATTTCTATAGAAAATTTTGTCCAAATTTTATATCTATAGAAATTTTTGTCAAAATTTCATTTCCATAGAGAATTTTCTGAAAATGTTGTTTCTAAGAAAATTTTTCTGATTTTTTTACTATAAAAAATTTTGTCAAAAGTTTTTCAATAGAAAATTTTGTCAAATTTTTTTTTTCAATAGAAAATTTTGTCAAAATGTTTTTTCTATAGAAAATTTGGTAAAAGTTTATTGCTGTAGAACATTTTTTTAAAATGTTACTTCTGAAAACGTTACTTCTTCAAAATTTTATTTCAACAGAAAATTTTCTAAAAGAATTATTTCTATAGAAAATTTTCTAACAAAAATATTTCTATAGAATATTTTCTGAAAAATTTATTTCTACAGAAAATTGTCTGAAAATTTTATTTCTACAGAAAATTTTCTGCAAATTTCATTTCTATAGAAAATTTTCTAAAAAAATTATTTCTATAGAAAATTTTGTCAAAATTTTATTTCCATAGAAAATTTTATTAAAATTTTATTTCTATAGAAAGTTTTCTAAAATTTTATTTCTATAGAAAATTTGCTGTAGAAAATTTGGTAAAAGTTTTATTTTTGTAGAAAATTTTTTGAAAATGTTACTTCTGAAAATGTTACTTCTTCAGATTTTCTGGAAATTTTATTTCTATAGAAAATTGTCTGAAAATTTTATTTCTATGGAAAATTTTATTTCTATAGAAAATTTTATAAAAATGTTGTTTCTAAGAAAAATCTTCTGATTTTTTTTCTATAGAAAATTTTGTCAAAATTTTATTTCTGTAGCCAACATTTGTCAAAATTTTATTTCTATAGTAAATTTTGTTAAAATTTTTTCTATAGAGAATTTTTTACAATTTTTTTTCTATAGCAAATTTGGTAAAAGTTTTATTTCTGTAGAAAATTTTTTGAAAATGTTACATCTGAAAATGTTACTTCTTCAAAATTTTATTTCAACATAAAATTTTCTGAAGATTTTATTTCTATAGAAAATATTCTAATAATTTTATTTCTATAGAAAATTTTGTCAAAATTTTATTTCTGTAGAAAATTTTCTGAAAATGGTACTTCTACAAATGTTACTTCTGAAAATGTTACTTCTTCAAAATTTTATTTCAACAGAAAATTTTCTGAAAATTTTATTTCTATAGAAAATTGTCTGTAGAAAATTTTGTCAAAATTTCATTTCTATAGAAAATTTTCTGAAAATTTTATTTCTATAGGAAATTTTCTAATAATTTTATTTCTATAAAAATTTTTCTGAAATTTTTTATAGAAATTTTGTCAAAATTTTATTTCTATAGGAAATTTTGTCAAAATTTTATTTCTATAAAAATTTTGGCAAAATTTTATTTCTGTAGAAAATTTTCTGAAAATTGTATTTCTACAAAAAATTTTCTGAAAATTTCATTGCTATAGAAAATTTTCCGAAAATTTTATTTCTATAAAAATTTTTCTGAAAATTTTATTTTTATAAAAAAATTCTAGAATTGTTTGTTTTTTTATAAAAATTTTTCTGCAAATTTTATTTATATAAAACATT
This sequence comes from Haematobia irritans, assembly GCF_050003625.1. Lineage (NCBI taxonomy): Eukaryota > Metazoa > Arthropoda > Insecta > Diptera > Muscidae > Haematobia > Haematobia irritans. The sequence goes on along the minus strand of NC_134401.1, from coordinate 45,591,870 downwards.
TTCTGGAAATTTTATTTCTATAGAAAATTTTGTTAAGATAATTTTGTGTCTGTTGTTTTAATGTCATACAAATGCAGCTCAATGTTCCAATTTAATTGGATCTATTGCAGGCATTGTAGCTAATACATGTGCTCTACTACAAAACGATGTAAAACAGATGCCTATCCCAGTTTCAAGTGTCTCTCTTGGGAATAGGACTTTGTTGTGTGCAAAATATATCTGCGCCAGAAAAGCTTTTTTATTGCCTTCCAAGTTCAAGAGTAGTAATGATATTACGATATGTAGTATCATGTTAAAATTCTCAATATTACATTATAATATTTTAATTGGTTTTTGCGATAAAGCTATTAAATCTCGGAATATGGTTTAGATAAAAGTGAATTTTACATCAGTTCGTTTGTCAGTTATAAGGGAAACGAAATGGATAAATAAGTACAATACACTCAAAAAAAAAGTTAGTCCTCCAGGACACTAAAGCCAATTTTACTCTATCTTAGTTTATGAAAATGAATGTGCCCATCTTGACTCTTTGTACTTTGGTTCTAAAGGCACAGTTGCAATTTTGAACTCCATGTTTTTCCTTGAAACTACGAAATTTTCTTTAACGAGCGAAAAAAAATGTGATATCTCCACTATAAAAAAATAAAAAATTAATTTAAAAAATTAAAAAAATTTTAATTAAAATAAAGTTTATAATCTTTGCTTCAAAAGAAATGTTTATTAAATTTAGGATACAAATTTTAGAAATTTGCTTTCTGCCGTTAAAGCCGTATGTCTTTGCAGTAAAGAAATTTTTAAAGTAAAGAAACACATTTTTGAATTAAAGAAATCGTCCACAAATTAACTGCAGTATTGAATCTTAAGATTTAAGATCAAAACGCTTCAAATATAGGCAAAGACTTACTTTGAGGATTTAGCATCTTTGGTTTACAGTTTTTTTTAACGGAATTATGAAAACATTGTTTACTTTGAAGTATCAGTTAAACTTTTGATTTTTATACCCTCCACCATAACACATTGAAATATTGCTCTAAGACCCCATAAAGTATATATATTCTGGGCCGTGGTGAAATTCTGAGTCGATCTGAGCATGTCCGTCCGTCCGTCCGTCTGTTGAAATCACGCTAACTTCCGAACGAAACAAGCTATCGACTTGAAACTAGGCACAATTAGTTGTTATTGATGTAGGTCGGATGGTACTGCACATGGGCCATATCGGTCCACTTTTACGTATAGCCCCCATATAAACGGACCCCCAAATTTGGCTTGCGAGGCCTCTAAGAGAAGCAAATTTCATCCGATCCGGCTGAAATTCGGTACATGGTGTTAGTATATGGTCTCTAATGGCCATGCAAAAATTGGTCCATATCGGTCCATAATTATATATAGCCCCCATATAAAACGATCCCCCGATTTGGCTTGCAGAGCCTCTTGGAGGAGCAAAATTAATCCGATCCGGTTAAAATTTGGTACATGGTGTCAACATATGATCTCTAACAACCATGCAAAAATTGGTCCATATCGGTACATAATTATATATAGCCCCCATATAAACCGATCCCCAAATTTGTCCTCCGGAGCCTCTTGGAGGAGCAAAATTCATCCGATCCGGTTGAAATTTGGTACATGGTGTCAACAAATGATCTCTAATAACCATGCAAAAATTGGTCCATATCGGTCCATAATTATATATAGCCCCCATATAAACCGATCCCCAAATTTGTCCTCCGGAGCCTCTTGGAGGAGCAAAATTCATCCGATCCGGTTGAAATTTGGTACATGGTGTCAACATATGATCTCTAATAACCATGCAAAAATTGGTCCATATCGGTCCAAAATTATATATAGCCCCCATATAAACCGATCCCCAAATTTGTCCTTATATATAGCCCCCATATAAATCGATCCCCAGATTTGACCTCCGGAACCTCTTTGAGGAGCATAATACATCCGATCCGGTAGAAATTCGGAACGTGGTTTTAGTATGTGGTATCTAACAAACATGCAAGAATTGGTCCATATCGGTTCATAATTATATATAGCCCCCATATAAATCGATCCCCAGATTTGACTTCCGGAGCCTCTTGCAGGAGCAAAATTCATCCGATTCGGTTGAAATTTAGTACGTGGTGTTAGTATGTGTCCTCTAACAAACATGCAAGAATTGGTCCATATCGGCCCATAATTATATATAGCCCCCATATAAATCGATCCCCAGATTTGACCTCCGGAACCTCTTTGAGGAGCAAAATTCATCCGATCAGGTTGAAATTTGGTAGTTAGTTAATAACGATGCATGAATTGGTCCATATCGGTCCATAATTAGATATAGCCCCCATATAAATCGATCTCCAAATTTGACCTCCGGAACCTCTTGAGGAGCAAAATTCATCCGATCCGGTTGAAATTCGCAACGTGGTGTTAGTATGTGTCCTCTAACAAACATGCAAGAATTGGTCCATATCGGTCCATAATTATATATAGCCCCCATATAAATCGATCCCCAGATTTGACCTCCGGAACCACTTTGAGGAGCAAAATTCATCCGATCCGGTTGAAATTTGGTAGTTAGTATATGGTCTCTAATAACAATGCAAGAATTGGTCCATATCGGTCCATAATTAGATATAGCCCCCATATAAATCGATCCCCAGATTTGACCTCCGTAACCTCGTGGAGGAGCAAAATTCATTCGATCCGGTTGAAATTTGCAACGTGGTGTTGGTATATGGCCGCTAATACCTATGCCAAAATTGGTCCATATAGGTCTATAGTTATATATTGCCGATCCCCAATTTCACAAAAATTGGTCCATATCGGTTCATAATCATGGTTGCCAATCGAGCCAAAAATAATCTACCAAAATTTTATTTCTATAGAAAATTTTGTAAAAATTTTATTTTTATGGAAAATTTTCCTATAGAAAATTTTGTCAAAATTTTATTTCTATAGAAAATTTTGTCAAGTTTTTATTTCTATAGAAAATTTTGTCAAAATTTTATTTCTATAGAAAATTTTGTCAAAATTTTATTTCTATAGAAAATTTTGTCAAAATTTTATTTCTATAGAAAATGTTGTCAAAATGTTAATTCTATTGAAAATTTTGTCAAAATTTTATTTCTATAGAAAATTTTGTTAAAATTTTACTTCTATAGAAAATGTTGTAAAAATTTTATTTCTAGAGAAAATTTTGTCAAAATTTTATTTCTATAGAAAATTTTGTCAAAATTGTATTTCTATAGAAAATTTTGTCAAAATTTTAATTCTATTGAAAATTTTGTCAAAATGTTATTTCTATTGAAAATTTTGTCAAAACTTTAATTCTATTGAAAATGTTTTCAAAATTTTAATTCTATTTAGAATTTTGTCATCATTTTATTTCTATAGAACATTTTGTCAAAATTTTATTTCTATAGAAAATTTTGTCAAAATTTTATTTCTAAAGAAAATTTTGACAAAATTTTATTTCTATAGAAACTTTTGTTAAAATTTTATTTCTATAGAAAATTTTGTCCAAATTTTATTTCTATAGAAAATTTTGTCCAAATTTTACTTCTATAGAAACTTTTATCAAAATTTTATTTCTACACCCTCAAAAAAAATCGCTTCTTTAACATATGTTCCAAACATATTTTGCAGGAAGCACATATATTATTGCATACTGCCGAAACATTAATATGTTTGTTTTATGTGAACATATTATATGTTTGGAAGCATTTTGAGCCAAAAATATTATATGCTTGGAAGAATTTTTCCCAAACACGATTGTGCTCATTCCCTAACATACTCGTAATTTTCACTTGCACGAAATTTTTTAGTTATTGGCACCTTTCTCTGTAATACAAATAATGTTGAAGAAATTATTCACTTTTATAAATTTTTTAAATTTTACCTTTCGCCTGCACGGAGAATCGAACCGAGGATCATACAGTTTGTAAGCCAACACACTATCCACTGGGCTACGTAGCTGTTATAGTCACCAGTAGATAATTATCGTTTTAAGTTACATTTATATAGCATAGTTTGCAGCGCCCACGAGCCCATGCAAACATAACATTATTTAACAGAAACATACATTTGTTTGCCACGTGGAGCAGTGGTTAGCATGTCTGCCTTGCATGCAAAGGGTCGTGGGTTCAATCCCTGCTCCGACCGAACATTTTTTTGTTTTTTAATTTACACATTTATATTTATACTATATTAATTTTTTTAAATGAAACATCGAAATGTGCGTTATTAAAGATTTATAGTCAGTAACAGTGCTTGATATAAATGAAATTGAATGATTTTTGGATAAAATATTATTTTTTATTGCAAAAATAACAATCTTGTAATAAAAAACTGTTTTTGTACAAAACTTTAAAATTTGGAAGGAATTCAAAAACTAACAAAAGAAGAACGTGGAGTCGAGTATAAACATACATACATAATTTTATAATATAAACATAAATTTATTTAGGAGTGAACAGTTTTTTACTAGCATTTAACACCATCGCTCTAAAATTCCTTTTATTTTTCTTTAATAATTCATTTTAAAGAAAATAAACTTTTTAAATTGTTTTAGCTGTAAAACTCGAACTTAATGCCCGCTTTTATATTTGATGGTGTCCGTCAACTCCTCGTGGACTACTTTTTAATAAAGAGAAACTAAACTTTGTTTTTTTACATTTTACTGTGTAATTTTTCACTATTTCCTCCTTATTTCATTTTACCGTCCCAACTCTAAAAAGAGTATAGTGCGCTTTCGTTATTTTTATGAAGACCCCTGATTTCTTTTAACGAACCAAGAAAAAAATAATGCCAAAATGACAAACAAAACACATGTCCACACATACATAAAATGCTGCTCTCAAGGCGAAAACATAAGCTGTTTGTTTTTCAAATGTCTATTCTCTTGGTTCAGAATGTATATTCTCTTTATTCAAATTAAATAATATTTAGACTTAAACATATCAAATTTTTGGCCTTATCATAAAACAGTTTTCCGAAACAACATACAAGCGGTTTCACAGAAATTGTTCTCTTTTGACTCTTTTGCTGTGTTATATTGATATCTTTCGTCAACTCTCCCGGTTTCCATCTCTATTTCTCTCTATACTCTCTCTATCGCTTTGAATAAAATATCACAACATATGTATGTTTAGTTGAAATTTGTAAATTTATATATGTTTGTATTCACACATATGATTTTTATGAAACATTCATGCCCCAAACATAATATATTCTAACATATTAACATAGATGTCCCAAATATTTAGTGTTAGTTTAGGAAAATTACATGTTCGCACTTAAATATATTGTGGTTTAAAATCGTGCCCGAAACACATTTTGTTTATATCGGAACATATGAAAAACATATTTTTCTAACAGTGTATAGAAAATTTTGTTAAAATTTTATTTCTATAGAAAATTCTGTCAAACTTAATTATATACGTATTGAATCGGATTTTTTTAGTTTAATATATACCACATATGGACTACCTTGCAATTTAGAAGACGGTGTTAGGAAGTTTTAAGATACCTTGCCATCGGCAAGTTTTACCGCAACCCAAGTAATACGATTGCGGATGACAGTCTTCAGTAGAAGTTTCTACGCAATCCATGGTGGAGGGTATATAAGCTTCGGCCTGGCCGAACTTACGGCCGTATATACTTGTTTTGCTTTAAAAATTTCTTAAAAAAACATAATTTTTTTTCTAATGTCCATGGAAAATCCTTAAAACTTCAATCGTAATTTCCGAACTTTAAAATAACCCAAAAATTCACCAACACTCAAATATTGTAAAACGGGCTCAGCTGTAGCGGATGGAAAACACAAGGACATTTCACAAAATAATGTTTGCAAAAAGAGTGTTAGTTATTGGATTAGTTTGTGTGCGTGTGTGTGTGTGTGTGTGTGTGCATGTAAAAGGCTAAAGGGAAAAGTAACGAAAAGCACTTGTGTTGCACAATAGCACAATGGTTGAGCACAAGTGTTTGTTGTGTCATCGTAAAATAAAAACATCTCGTTTTTATCCTTTTATCCGGTTTTTATGCGATGAACAGAAAAACATGTTGCTGATGCTGCTGCTGCAAGCATTCATTCGCTCTCTCTCTCTCTGTCATGAACAATTTCATACACTCATACAAATACAAAGACTAAAATGAAAACCAAAGGCTTTCACACACACACTCCCACTCACTCAGAGGAAAGTAATACGAATTACTACTGTTAAAGGATCTTTTGTATTTCCCTTGAATATGTTCGTGCGCGTTTGTGTGTGTTTATTTTCATATATGTGCCTGTGTATTTGGGAATTGTATGGTGCCATACTTGTTTGTTGTTGTTTGCTATAATCACTGTTTTTATTAAAGTTGCACTTGTGCACAAGTCCAAGCAGCCGGCGAAATTCAAAAGCATACATTTACTCTCTCACACACACAATGAAACACACATTCGCTACAAACCCCTAAAAGCACACCATAGTCTTTGTGTGGTAAACAATTCATTCATCTTCCCATTCATGCTGTTGGTAAAACCCCATCATGACATAGCACAGCCCATTCCATCTGATTGTCCAATTCATTCAATTCAGTTTTGTGAAACAAGTGGCGCATAGCTGTCGCCAACACCTGTGTTTTGTTTCTTTTCTTCCACTACAAACTCACTCATACAGCAGATGTGCGTATATAAGAGAGGGTCGAAATAGTTTCGAAACATCGGTATTTGAAATTGAACGGTGAAACGGTAAAAACTTAAGAAAATTGTATATGCTTTTCAGGAAATTTTCATCATTCAAATTTTCATTAATTCAATTTTTCATAAAATGAATTTTGTGCAAATAGAAATGCATCAATCGAGTGAACTCTAGTCAAATATATTATCTTCTTTATAAAACGCTAACATATTTTTAGGAACTTATGCTGCAGTATGCCAGCCCTTGGTTATAAAGAGGAAGTGGCGATTAAAAGGGAAACGGCCTGCTATATTCGTGGTAACAATGTAACATAATTTTTGGGGCGTAAAATGATTATCTCCATTTAAAATAAACCATCCTAATATATATAGGCGCACATGTGCTTTGGTTTGCTTGGTAAATTTGATTTGCTTTCTCATAATTTAACAAAATCCAATTTTTGACAAACTATGGAAAATTTTATATTTCTGTTCTGTTTACAATAAAACAAACGTATCCGGAATGAATGATCGGTACATCAAATGGAGTCCAAATTAAATTAGATATGTTTCCCTAATATAATAAAGATTCCTTTACTTTAACATATGCCTTGTAAACGTTTGTTAAATTACCCACTAAAAACGCGTCGCCAGAAAAGTAGTGAAAAATTTTTGTATTCGGAGTAGTGCAAAATTGGCGCAGAAGCGATGAATTTAACATGGGATTGTCATAGGACGGATGACCACCATTTCAACAGCCGTTGCACTGAGTCTGCTTCACATTTTAAGGTGCGATCCAAATTCAGTGTTTTGGATGTGAATTAAAAAAAATTGTGATATTTTGCCACATATAATAATTTTTTTTTGTTTTAAAAACTATATAAACAATAACCTGATACAATTCAAGTAATAAATGTTACTCTGGTTTTAACCTATTTGAATAACAAAAGGTTAAAATTACCCATTAAAACTATAAAAAAATGAATTAAAAGAACTTCCTGTGTAGAATAAAGAACATCTTCTTAAGGACATTTTTGGAAGTGCTTCTAAAGTTGTGACTTTAGAACAACTTCCATTTTTTTTTTTTTTGATTTTAAACCCAAATGAAACATCAAATTTTACTAGATTTGAATTTTTCACAAAATAGTTTCGAATTTCCTAAAAACTGTTTTTGTTTGTTTTTTTTTTTCAAAACGATCCGTTCATGAAAGCGAATCAACATACATGTAGTGTCAAACGGTGAACAGACGGTGTCAATCTAACTAGGATAAAATGACAATATGCTTTGTCAAAACAATAAACAGCATTCATGATCTAAAAACGTAATGGTTACGAATTTATAAAAAAAAAAAAAACAAGTATATACGGCCGTAAGTTCGGCCAGGCCGAATCTTATGTACCCTCCACCATGGATTACGTAGAAACTTCTACAAAAGACTGTCATCCACAATCGAATTACTTGGGTTGTGGTATCTTAAAACTTCTTAACATCGTTTTCTAAATTGCGACTTAGTCTATACGTGGTAGAGAGCCAGAATTGAAATATGGGGGTCGCTTATATGGGGGCTATATACAATTATGAACTTGATACGGACCAATTTTTGTGTGATTGGGGATCGATTTATCTGAGGGCTATATATAACTATAGACCGATATGGACCTAGTTAGGCATGGTTGTTAACGGCCATATACTAGCACAATGTACCAAATTTAAACTGACTCGGATGAAATTTGCTCCTCCAAGAGGCTCCGGACCAATTTTTGTGTGATTGAGGATCGATTTATCTGAGGGCTATATATAACTATAGACCGATATGGACTTAGTTAGGCATGGTTGTTAACGGCCATATACTAGCACAATATACCAAATTTAAACTGACTCGGATGAAATTTGCTCCTCCAAGAGGCTCCAAAACCAAATCTCGGGATCGGTTTATATGGGGTCTATATATGATTATGGAGTGATATGGACCACTTTTGACATGGCTGTTAAATATCATACACTACCACCACGTACCAAATTTCAACCAGATCGGATGAATTTTGCTTTTCCAAAAGACACCGGAGGTCAAATCTGGGGATCGGTTTATATGGGGGCTATATATAATTATGGACTGATATGAACCAATTCCTGCATGGTTGTTGGATATCATATACTAACATCACGTACCAAATTTCAACCGATTCGGATTACTTTTGCTCTTCCAAGGGGCTCCGGAGTTCAATATATAATTATGGAGCGATTTCGACCAATTTTTGCATGGGTGTTTGAGGCCATATATTAACACCACGTACCAAATTTCATCTGGTGATCGGTTTATATGGGGGCTATATATAATTAAAGACCGAAGTGGACCATTTTTTGCATGGTCATTAGAGACCATATACTAACACCATGTATCAAATTTCAGCCGGATCGGATGAAATTTGCTTCTCTTAGTGGCTCCGCAAGCCAAATCGGGGGATCGGTTTATATGGGGGCTATATATAATAATTGACCGATGTGGACCAATTTTTGTATAGTTGTTAGAGACCATATACTTACACCATGTACCAATTTTCATCCGGATCGGATGAAATTTGCTTCTCTTAGAGGCTCCGCAAGCCAAATCGGGGGATCGGTTTATATGGGGGCTATATATAATTATAAACCGATGTGGACCAATTTTTGAATGGGTAGAGTCCCCGCAAGCCAGATTTGGGAGTCCATTTAAGTGAGCGCTATACATAAAAGTGGACGGATGTGGCCAATTGGCAATTAATAACAACTACTTGTGCCAAGTTTCAAGTCGATAGCTTGTTTCGTTCGGAAGTTAGCGTGATTTCAACAGACTGACGGACATGCTCAGATCGACTCAGAATTTCACCACGACCCAGAATATATATACTTTATGGGGTCTTAGAGCACTATTTCGATGTGTTACAAACGGAATGACAAAGTTAATATAACCCCTTCCTATGGTGAAGGGTATAAAAATCCGCTACCAAGGCTCGAACCTGGATTGCCTGCTCAATACGCGTTAACGGTCGCCTTAATACATAGCACCACCGACGGAGTTACTATAAGAGCGTCAAACGAATATTTTAAGACTTCTCGTGGCCACAGAAAGAACAGTTTTTTACAAAATTTTCTATAGAAATAAAATTTTGACAACATTTTCTATAGGAGTAACATTTCGATAAAATTGTCTATAGGAATAAACTGTTGACAAAATGTTCTATAGGAATAAAATTTTGAAAAAAATTCCTGTAGAAATAAAATTTGGAGAAATTTTTCTCCAAATAAAATTTTCAGAAAATGTTCTGTAGATATAAAATTTTCTATAGGAATAAAATATTGAAAATTTTTTTTATAGAAATACAATGTTGACAAAATTTTCTATAGAAATAAAATGTTGGCAAAACTTTCTACAGAAATAAAATTTTCAGAAAATTTTCTACGGAAATAAAATTTTCTATAGAAATAAAATTTTCAGAAAATTTTCTACGGAAATAAAATTTTCTATAGAAATAAAATTTTCAGAAAATTTTCTATAGATATAAAATTTTAACAAAGTTTTCTATAGGAATAAAATTTTGAAAAATTTTCTTATAGAAATAAAATATTGAAAAAATGTTCTATAGGGATAAAATTCGACAAAATTTTCATAGAAATAAATTTCCACAAAATGTTCTAAAGAAATAAAATTTTGACAAAATTTTCTATAGGAATAAAATTTTAACAAAATTTTCGACAGGAATAAAACTTTGACAAAATTTTCTATAGAAATAAAATGTTGACAAAATTTCCTATAGAAATAAAATGTTGACAAACTTTTGTATAGAAATAAAATTTTTACAAAATTTGCTATAGAAATAAAATTTTCGGAAAATGTTCTATAGATATAAAATTTTAACAAAATTTTCCATAGGAATAAAATTTTGACAAATTTTCTTATAGAAATAAAATTTTGGTCTATAGAAATAAAATTTGCAGAGAATTTTCTATAGAAATAAAATTATGACAAAATTTTCAGAAAATTTTCTATAGAAATAAAATTTTCAGAACATTTTCTATAGAAATAAAAATTTCAGAAAATTTTCTATATATATAAAATTTAAAAAAAAATTCTAAAGAAATAAAATTTTGACAAATTTTCTTATAGAAATAAAATGTTGAAAAAATGTTCTATAGGGTTAAAATTCGACAAAATTTTCATAGAAATAAATTTCCACAAAATTTTCTATAGAAATAAAATTTTGACAAAAAATTACAATTTTCATTCGTTTTGTTTTGTTATTGTTGGTTTTGTTCTTTAAGCATTGTTGTTGTTGTTTTTTTATTTCAGTTTAAAACCATACATTGACTAAACTAGAAGTGTAGCTTAACCAACAGAGTCTTGCAGTCTATAGGGCTTTGCCCAAATAAAATTTTGACAAAATTATCGATAGGAATAAAATTTTGACAAAATTTCCTTTAGGAATAAAATTTTCACAGAATTGTATATCTAGAATTTTGACAAAATTTTCTATAGAAATAAAATTTTCAGAAAATCTTCTATAGAAATAAAATTTTCAGAAAATTATCTATAGAATTAAAATTTCCGAAAAATTTCTGTAGAAATAAAATATTCAAAAATTTTCATATAAATAAAATGTCCACAACATGTTCTATAGAAACAAAATTTTGATAACATTTTTTATAGAAATAAAATTTTGACGACATATTCTATAGAAATAAAATGTTGACAAAATTTTCTATAGAAATAAAATTTTGACAAAATTTTCTATAGAAATAAAATTTTCACAAAATTTTCTTATAGAAATTAAATGTTGACGAAATTTTCTATAGAAATTAAATGTTGACAAAATTTTCTATAGAAATAAAATGTTGACAAAATTTTCTATAGAAATAAAATTTTCACTAATTTTTTTATAGACATAAAATCTTAACAAAGTTTTCTATAGGAATAAAATTTTGACAAAATTTTCATAGAAATAAAATTTTAACAAAATTTTCGACAGGAATAAAACTCTGACAAAATGTTCTATAGAAATAAAAGTTTGACAAAATTTCCTATAGAAATAAAATGTTGACAAACTTTTCTATAGAAATAAAATTTTGACAAAATTTGCTATAGAAATAAAATTTTCCGAAAATGTATATGTATAGATATAAAATTTTGACAAAATTTTCTATAGGAATCAAATTTTGACAAATTTTCTTATAGAAATAAAATGTTGACAAAATTTCTTATAGAAATAAAATTTTGACAAATTTTCCTACAGCAGCCTACTAAACTCTACTATTGGCTCCACATACCCCAAAAACAAATACTCGTAGCTCGTCACATCAACAACAAAATCACAGCCGTAATTAAATGTTGAACAAAACAAAAAGAAAAAGTCCTGGAACACATGCCATGACCATAAAGGCGGCAAAAGCAGAGGCACTATCAGCGAAACCTATTTAACCGCAAATATATCATGCTGCATGCAACAAACACGTTCACCACATGGAATTCACTCTAGAAATGGAGCACATGATGCCACATGTGAACCATACGAAAAAAAAATCACAAAAACAAAAAGACTATGACAAGTGTTGTACATCGGAGAGAAAAAGGAAATGACTTGGAAAGGAATAACTGGGAAAGTTGTTGTAGAGAAAGGAAACAAATGCAAACCAAATAAGCTGAACATAGGAAACCTTCTTTTGTCATAGATACAGATCATGACATATAAAACAAAAAAGGGAACAGCGAACGAATCACACTTGGTAAAATGAAAGCAATTTTGACAAAAACACCAAATTAAAGTCTGGTTTGTAAACAATCCACTTTTCTTAAATTGTTTCCTCCTGAACTAAAAGATGAGACATTCGAATCATGTCATTGCTTTTTCTATACATCGATATAAGGGCTGGCGGCTATAAATTTACATATTCATTTATTTACTTATACACTGAAAGAAATATTGAGAGAAAAAAAATTATACACAAATGAAGCATAAAGATCAACTATATTCGTGTCTCCCATAGTTCAGAATTTCTTTAAATTCATATGACTTAAAACATTTTTCCTTTTTTGAATTCCAATTTCTTTCCTTAAAACTAAAAGCATTTCTTTTTAATAAGTGCAAAATAATAATTTCGTCTAATAAATTTTCATTTATTAGTTTTTATTTCATTTTATAATTCTAATTAATTTTCTTGAATTTATTGAAAATTATTTACTTATTTTTGTGAAGTCGGCGTGACATCTGCGTTTTTAATACAATTTAATTAAATTGTTTAAAAATTAATTTAATTTTTCTAAAAGTAACTAAAATTTCCTTTCCTGGTGGGTTCGGTGTTTTATTTTTTTTTTTTTCAGTATACAAAAAAGATTTACTAAATTAATATTTCCCAACAAGTGGTTAAGAATGTATTAAAATTAAATTTGGCCATAAAGATGCCCATCTTGAACTTCGTACGGGGCTAAAGACATTGTTGGCATTTTTAACTTAAATTTTTTCCCTTCAAACTACTTTCTTTAGCAGGTCATTATATGATTTTTTTTGAATTTGTCGAAAAATATTTAACAATTTTTGTATGATATCGGCGTTTTTTTTTTAAATTTTCTAAAACTAGCTGGCATTTGCCTTCCTTTTGGATTCACTTTTTTTTAGTGTTAATGAGAAAATTTTGCCTGAATTTTCTCTTTACTTAAATTCGTATAGCGTAAATACATTTTAACGATCAATTCAAAAAATATCATAAATTGTCTTTAATTTTTTATTATGATTTTATTTAAAATAAACCTAAATTTTGCTTTCAAGGTGGGTTCACTATTTTTGGATCGTTTTTTTTTCTAAATAATTCATAGAATATTTTCCTATAATTTGATTTAATTTCCCACGGTTTTGCTCGATAAGTTAAGTTAACAATATACGATAGCCCAAAACAGAACGTCACACACACTATTCATAAGCATTTTTCTGGTATTGACTTGACTGCTGTGAGAATAATTGCTTGGCCTTGCAATTGGATGTATGTTATGTGTATGTGTGTCTGGACGTGAGTTGCAGACACCCACCAATCAGTGTTGCCAACTCCCCAAGGCCAAAAAGCACCAAAAATATATTATAAATTCTAACATACCACCTTCCACCACAAAATCGAAAATTAAATGCTCTACTAAAAAAAAAAAAAAACAAGTATATACGGCCGTAAGTTCGGCCAGGCCGAAGCTTATGTACCCTTCACCATGGATTGCGTAGAAACTTCTACTGAAGACTGTCGTCCACAATCGAATTACTTGGGTTGCGGTAACTTTTGCCGATAACAAGGTATCTTAAAACTTCCTAATACCGTAATATATACCACGTAGTCCATACGTGGTATATATTAAACTTAAAATATAAACCAAAATAGTATATAATTAAGTTTGACAAAATTTTCTATAGAAATAAAATTTTGAAAAAATAAAATTTTGACAACATTTTCTATAGAAGTAAAATTTGGACAAAATTTTCTATAGAAATACGATTTTAACAAAATTTTCTATAGATATAACATTTTGACAAAATATTCTATAGAAATAAAATTTTTTACAAAATTTTCAAAAGATTTAAAATTTTAACAACATTCTCTATAGAATTAAAATTTTGACAACATTTTCTACAGAAATAAAATTTTGCCAAAATTTTCTATAGGAATAAAATTTCGACAAAATTTTCTGTAGAAATAAAATTTTGACAAAATTTTCTATAGAAATAAAATTTTGCTAGATTATTCTTGCTCGAGTGGCAAGCATGATTACACACAAAAAATTTTTTCTCTCATTCAATCACCAAATTAATTGATCCAATTAATTTTTTAATTGAAATGTCTTCAATCACGAAAATGATAGTATCAATCACAGTTTTAATTGGGCATAGAAAAAATTCTTGATTAAAAAATTAATTGATTTTTTCAGCAAAATTCAATTAATTTTTTAATTGATTCAATTAAAAATTTAATTGATGTTGATTGCAAAACGCAATTAATTTATTAAGGTAACTATTTTTAAAAAGGTAACTATTTTTAATTACTTAGTTAGATTGGCTTAGAGTTTTTATTTGGATTAACAAATGATTGTTTGAAATACATTTTTAATTAAAAAAGTAAAAAAAATCAGCACTTTTTTAACTGAATTAGTCTTCCGAATTTGATTAAAAAGTTGATTGTATCAATTAATTTTTTAATTAAACATTTTAAAAATTTCAATCATTGACTTAATTAACTTAATGTTTCTATCATGATTAAAAAGTTAATTGTATCAATTAATTTATTAATTGAAAAAATTTTCAACTTCAATTAACTTTTTAATTGGAAATATTTTGGTGATATTTTTTTCTGTGTATGAACCGATATGGACCAATTTTTGTGTGATTGGGGATCGGCTATATATAACTATAGACCGATATGGACCAATTTTGGCGCGGTTATTAGCGGCCATATATTAACACCACCTTGCAAATTTCAACCGGATCGGATGAATTTTGCTCGTACAAGTGGCTCCGGAGTTCAAATCTGGGGATCGGTTGATATGGGGGCTATATATAATTATGGACCGATATGGACCAATTTTTGCATGGTTGTTAGAGACAATATACTAACACCACGTACCAAATTTCAACCGGATCGGATGAATTTTGCTCCTCTAAGAGGCTCCGGAGTTCAACTCTGGGGATCGGTTTATATGGGGGCTATATATAATTATGGACCGATATGGACCAATTTTTGCATGGTCATTAGAGACCATATACTAATACCATGTACCAAATTTCAGCCGTATCGGATGAATTTTGCTCCTCTAAGAGGCTCCGGAGTTCAAATCTGGGGATCGGTTTATATGGGGGCTATATATAATTATGGACCGATATGGACAAATTTTCGCATGGTTGTTAGAGACCATATACTAACACCACGTACCGAATTTCAGCCGGATCGGATGAAATTTGCTTCACTTAGAGCAATCGCAAGCCAAATTTGGGGGTCCGTTTATATGGGGGCTATACGTAAAAGTGGACCGATATGGACCAATTTTTGCATGGTTGTTAGAGACCATATACTGACACCATGTACCAAATTTCAGCCTGATCGGATGAAATTTGCTTCTTTTAGAGCAATCGCAAGCCAAATTTGGGGGTCCGTTTATATGGGGGCTATACGTAAAAGTGGACCGATATGGCCCATTTTCAATACCATCTGACCTACATCAATAACAACTACTTGTGCCAAGTTTCAAGTCGATAGCTTGTTTCGTTCGGAAGTTAGCGTGATTTCAACAGACGGACGGACGGTCGGACATGCTCAGATCGACTCAGAATTTCACCTCGACCCAGAATATATATACTTTATGGGGTCTTAGGGCAATATTTCGATGTGTTACAAACGGAATGACAAAGTTAATATACCCCCATCCTATGGTGGAGGGTATAAAAAAACTTCCGAAGATGTACCTATTATAGAACTTTTGTGAATTGAATTTTAAGAAGTTAAGGGTATTAAGATCGAGTTTAGCTGCTTAAATAGTCATTTTTATACCCTCCACCATAGGATGGGGGTATATTAACTTTGTCATTCCGTTTGTAACACATCGAAATATTGCTCTAAGACCCCATAAAGTATATATATTCTGGGTCGTGGTGAAATTCTGAGTCGATCTAAGCATGTCCGTCCGTCCGTCCGTCTGTCCGTCTGTCCGGCTGTCCGTCCGTCTGTGGAAATCACGCTAACTTCCGAACGAAACAAGCTATCGACTTGAAACTTGGCACAAGTAGTTGTTATTGATGTAGGTCGGATGGTATTGAAAATGGGCCATATCGGACCACGTTTACGTATAGACCCCATATAAACCGATCCCCAAATTTGGCTTGGGGAGCCTCCCGGAGCAGCAAAATTCATCCGATCCGGTTGAAATTTGGTACGTGGTCTTAGTATACGGTCTCTAACAACCATGCAAAAATTGGTCCATATCGGTCCATAATTATATATAGCCCCCATATAAACCGATCCCCAGATTTGACCTCCGGAACCTCTGGGAGGGGTAAAATTCATCCGATCCGATTGAAATTTGGTACCTGATGTTAGTATACGGCCTCTAATAACCATGCAAAAATTGGTTCATATCGGTCCATAATTATATATAGCTCCCATATAAACCGATCCCCAGATTTGACCACCGGAGCCTCTTGGAGGAGCAAAATTCATCCGATCCGGTTGAAATTTAGTACGTGGTCTTAGTATACGGTTTTTAACAACCATGCAAAAATTGGTCCATATCGGTCCATAATTATATATAGCCCCCATATAAACCGATCCCCAGATTTGAACTCCGGAGCCTCTTGGAGGGGCAAAATTCATCCGATCCGGTTGAAATTTGGTACCTGATGTTAGTTTACGGCCTCTAATAACCATGCAAAAATTGGTCGATATCGCTCCATAATTATATATAGCCCCCATATAAACCGATCCCCAGATTTGACCTCCGGAGACTTTTGGAGGGGCAAAATTCATCCGATCCGGTTGAAATTTGGTACCTGATGTTAGTATACGGCCTCTAACAACCATGCAAAAATTGGTCCATATCGGTCCATACTTATATATAGCTCCCATATAAACCGATCCCCAGATTTGACCACCGGAGCCTCTTGGAGGAGCAAAATTCATCCGATCCGGTTGAAATTTAGTACGTGGTCTTAGTATACGGTTTTTAACAACCATGCAAAAATTGGTCCATATCGGTCCATAATTATATATAGCCCCCATATAAACCGATCCCCAGATTTGAACTCCGGAGCCTCTTGGAGGGGCAAAATTCATCCGATCCGGTTGAAATTTGGTACCTGATGTTAGTTTACGGCCTCTAATAACCATGCAAAAATTGGTCGATATCGGTCCATAATTATATATAGCCCCCATATAAACCGATCCCCAGATTTGACCTCCGGAGCCTCTTGGAAGAGCAAAATTCATCCGATCCAGTTGAAATTTGGTACATGGTGTTAGTATACAACCATGCAAAAATTGGTCCATATCTGTCCATAATTATATATAGTTCCCATATAAACCGTCCCCAGATTTGACGTCCGGAACAGCGTTGCCAGAATTGTTTCACCAAAAACCGCTAGATTTGCCCAAAAAAATAGCTAAAAAAGCTAAAAAATGCTAAAAAATAGCTAGAAAAAAAGCTAAATTTTTTTGTATCAAAAGTCACATTTTGATTGAAATTTAACAAACTTAAAGGCTTTATTTCACTTACAATGCATATTATTTTCATTTTAATTCCACTTCTGTGAGACTGTAACAATATCTAGGCATATTAGCTCTGTTTGCGTATTCGATACATTTTGATTACTATCACACATTTTTTACTGGAAGTCCTTCGTTTTGTGGGAGCTACCTTCCCAACACCTCTATTTTATTTACTTGTTATTTAAAATATTAAATGATCTAAACATGCTTTGGATTTGGTAAAAAAATGATTTGTCATTTTTTTAAATAAAATTTTAGTTTGGTTTTGAAATTGTGAAAAATTCGAAATACATTACTTTTATTTAAATTGTAGAAAATACCTATAGCTTACATTTCCCAGTAAAAACATTTTCCTTTTCTTCATGAGCTATCAAAGTGCTTTAAAAACGTGCTAACGCCAACTTAAATTTCCAAATTCAGACTCGACTTCAAGTAGAAATTATTGTATATATATACGTTTTTAAAATAAAGTGTTGAAAAACATCTTCTATTTTTGAACGCTATTTTGGTTTGTGGTTAAGATGCAAAAACTCCTCACATTTAAAGACTATTTCATTAATTCTTCCTTCTTTCATGAAAACATACCCATTTTTAAGTTGAATCACTTAATTAAAAGGACAAAACGACTTTATCGTCTTTTGGACAAGGAAAACAGTTTATATAAAAGAAATTCACAAAAGCTATTATTCCCAATAATTTACTGACAGTTTATCTAACAAATTTGTATGGTAATAGTAGATTTAAAGTTTACGATAACTTTTATGTATATAATGAAAAAACTTTACAACAAGGTGTATTTGCTACAAAAATGCCCGCATAATGGCTGGACTCTTTATTAATGTTTCAACTGAGCTTTGAAATATGTGGAAACCCTTATACTTGCAGCAAGGCTTAGATAAAAACGCCGATTTATCCATATTTCAATAGAAACATGTCGAAAATAAAAAAAGCCAAAAATAGCCAAAAGGGTCATGAAAAAAAGCCAGAAAAAAAGCTAAAAGCTAAATGCATTTTTTTCCCGCTAAACGTCTTCAAAAAAAGCCAAATCTAGCGGGAAAAAAGCTAAATTGGCAACGCTGGTCCGGAACCTCTTGGAGGAGCAAAAGTCATCCGATACGGTTGAAATTTGGTACATTTTGTCAATATATGGCCTCTAACAGCCATGTAAAAATTGGTCCATATCGGTCTTTAGTTATATATAGCCGATGACTTATTACACAAAAATTGGTCCATATCGCCAAAAATAATCTACCAAAACTTTATTTCCATAGAAAATTTTGTCAACTTTTATTACTATAGAAAGTCTTGTCAAAATTTCATTTCTATAGAAAGTTTTGTCAAAAGTTTATTTCTATACAAATGTTTGTCAAAATTTTATTTCCATAGAAAATTTTGTCAAAATTTTATTTCTATAGAAAATTTTGTAATCTACCAAAACTTTATTTCCATAGAAAATTTTGTCAAATTTTATTACTATAGAAAGTTTTGTTAAAATTTCATTTCTATAGGAAGTTTTGTCAAAAGTTTATTTCTATAGAAATGTTTGTCAAAATTTTATTTCTATAGAAAATTTTGTAAAAAATTTATTTCTGTAGAAAATTTTGTCAACATTTTATTTCTATACAAAATTTTGTCAAAATTTTATTTCTATACAAAATTTTGTCAACATTTTACTTCCATAGAAAATTTTGTCAACATTTTATTTCTATAGAAAATTTTGTCAAGTTTTTATTTCTATAGAAAATTTTGTCAAAATTTTATTTCTATAGAAAATTTTGTCAAAATTTTATTTCTATAGAAAATTTTGTCAAAATTTTATTTCTATAGAAAATTTTGTCAAGGTTTCATTTCTATAGAAAATTTTGTCAAAATTTTATTTCTATAGAAAATTTTGTCAAACTAGATTATATACGTATTTAATCGGCCTTTTTTTGTTTAATATATACCCCGTATGGGCTAACTTACAATTTAGAAGACAGTGTTAAAAAGTTTTACGATACCTTGCCATCGGCAAGTGTTATCGCAACCCAAGTAATTCGATTGTGGATGACAGCCTTTAGTAGAAGTTCCTACGCAATCCATGGTGGAGGGTACATAAGATTCGGCCTGGCCGAACTTACGGCCGTATATACTTGTTTGACAATTACAATTTCTTTAATAATTCATTTTAAGGAATACAAACTTTGTGAAAATTTGCTTTTGGCTATTCCCCATCAAGTTATAATAAAATTTGCAGCAAATATGCATAATTTTATGCCTTTTTTACTGATATAGTTTTCACTTTAGCGGCAAAACTCGAACTTAGTACTCCTCATTATGAACCGCTATTCAAGTATACACTTTGATCAGTTTTAATGCTTTCGTCCAATTCATTTTGATCAGTGATGTTTTTCAACTTTCAAAATATTAATATATGGAAGGAGTCTTATTTCAGTTGTGCGTGCTTTTGTGAATTTAATACAAACGTTTTTAATGACATCTTTACCAAATTCGAAAATTCGACACTCATCGCTCGACTTTCCTACAGAATACCCTAAATAACAATATTAATTAAAAAATAATCAATACCAACTTCATAACAATAAAATTCTATATTTGGCAATAAATTTGAGTTTCTTCGGCTCTTGAAAGTCTAATCAAAATTTTTGTATCAATTAAACTTAATACTGTTCGAAATAAAAAAAGCACCAAAAGCACTAAATGAAAATACCAGAAAGCACCAAGTTGGTGCTTTTTTTGAAAAGGCACCAAAAAGGCAATTTGGTGCTTTTTAGAAATCAAAAAGCACTAAATTTGGTGCTAAAAGCACCAAATTGGCAACACTGCCACCAATCCAAAACAAAGTCAATGAGTGGCTGTGCATTGATTGTTGCTTGAAGACTTGGTGGTGGGGTGGTGGGTGGAGGTTCTTTGAAACTTGAGAATGCCAGAAATATTTTTCTCCCTTTGGAGTAAAATGTTAAGCATTGTATTGTGTGATTATTAAGCGTCGTGAACATGAATGTTTGTTGCGAGAGAAAGAGAGTGTAAATATACCGGCTGTTATCTGATATTTAACAGGAATGTCTAGAATTGAAAACACACATACACCCCACCCCACAAAACCCCTACCGAGTGCATGTTGGTGACATATCCTTGGAACATATTCATCAGATGCGTGTGCAGACACATACACACACACACGAGTGTTGGCAAACTATTAAACACACAATTTACCGCCAACTGTTTGCTGTTAGCCTGCCACTTTTAATATGAAAATCTTTACAAATACAACTAAGCACAGGGACACACATGCACATTGTCTGTTGAACTCAAAGAGAACTCGCGAGAGCTTTCAAAACCATGCAAAGCATTCACTTCAAAGGTTATAGCAACAACTACCCAGCATTCTCCGCCACACACTCACGAGCACACCCTCGTACAAAGCCATTCAAGTGAATTTAGCTGAAGTTTGCCTCTGATTTTGACACTTTTGGTTGTTTTCCTTTTTCCCAGATGTTTGTTTTTTTTTTGTTTTTGCTCACTGCCCTTAGTGTTGGCTTTTGTTCTCTCTGGTTGGATATAAAGGTTCAAAGTTGTTGTTGTTTCTCACAACAACGTGTAGGAATTCGGTTTTGATTTTTTCCTCTGCAATTTTTTTTATTGAGATTTTTCCAACATTTTCTGTTTGTTTTTGGTTTCTTTTATTTTTCGAGGGGATATTTTGTAATATCTGTTGTCGACAGCCTCCGAAAAATCCTGCTATCCAGCAGCAACAGCCACTAAACACAATGTAAACTAAACATAGTGCGAATGTTCTCAATGTCGTAATGAAGGTGGAAGGTTGGCTTCCACTGGCATATGAAAGAAGCACTCTTCCGGTAAGGGAGGGCAAACGTTGGCAAACAAAAATAAATTATAATTTCAATTCTCAATTTTTGCATTAATTGTGGATTGAATGTTTCTGACATTCTCCAAACAATGGGAATAAGAAAGAAATCAAAGTTTGTTATACGAATATCCTAAGGGCCAATCTGCTGCTGTACTAACTATGAATGGCAGTGGTGGGGAGGGGGAGGAAGGAATACAGAAAACGATGAAATTCTGAATGAATTATTGAATATGGTCCGAAAATCAATGCGTATTTTAATTTAAAGACTCATTTCTAGCTTAAAAGGAGAGGCAAAACGGAATTACAAAAAAATGCTTAAATTTAGATATTTATTTTTTATTTAACTTTATTAACGAATAATATAAAATTATTAGTTAATTAATGGAAGCTATAGGTACATAGGATTTTTAACATACTATTGGGATTTTCTATTTTAACCTTCCGGCTGCCCATGTCCTCTATAAACTAAAGTTTAAACTACCCCTCTGTTGCGCATTTATTAATTTAATTAAAATTAAATTAAAAAAATACATTGAAAAAACATTGAAGCCACCAGGTAGAAAATTTTTGGTTAATTTTAAAATATTATTTTTAGCAAATTTTAACTAAACGGTATTACAAACGCTGACATCACGCCGATATTACAAAAGTAAATAAATGTTTTTCAACAAATTCAAAAAAAATTATTATACACAATTAATTTTTTTCACTTGTTAAAGAAAAATTTGTAGTTTGAAAGAAAAAATTGGAGTTCCAATTGCAACAATGTTTTTAGTGTCATACGAAGTTCATGATGGGCCCAATTGTAGAAAAATGTACAAATTTACAGAAATAATGAACTATTTTGTGAGAAGTACGAATTTAGTAAATCCTTATGCTTAATTTGTGTATAATTTTTCATTTAATTAACGTATGTAAAAAATTATTAGAGTAAAGAAACTTTTCTCCAAACATAAAAAATTTCATGAACGAAAATAAAGTTAAATTGGCTTTAGTGAAATAGAAGGTTCACCTTTTTTTGAGTGTAGATGAGCCTCTTTTAGTCATAGATTATCAGTGGATTATGAATTAGACCGTCTAATTCACACTAAAAAACGCTTTCTACCCTAAATAAATATTTATGTGATATTAATACAACACAACCTACATTTTAGGATACGCAATTCAGAAAATATTAAGGAAAAATTTCTTTAAAATAATGAAGTTTTAATTAAAATGAAGGTTATAATCTTTGCTTCAGTTTTTTTTTATTAAATTTAGAACACAAATTTTGGAAATTTGCGTCCCTCCGTTAAAGTCGTATGTCTTTGAACTAAGGCAAATTTCTCTTAAGGTAAAGAAACATTATTTAAAGAAATCATCCTAAAATTTATAAAAATATTGAATTTTTCTATTTAAGACAGAAACGCTTCAAATATAGCCTAATACTCTTTGGTTGTTTTTTTTTTTTTTTGGAATTAAGAAAATATTTTATACTTTGAAGTATCCGTTATAATTTAGATTATCAAACTCGCATTTGTTTGTACGTGAATAGCTTTATTAATATAACGCATAAAAGGAAAATTTGATAGATGAGATTAGTTTTTATACCCTCCACCATAGCATTGGGGTATATTAACTTAGTCATTCCGTTTGTAACACATCGAAATATTGGTCTAAGACCCCATAATATATTCTGGGTCCGTCCCTCCGTCCGTTTGTTGAAATCACGCTAACTTCCGAACGAAACAAGCTATCGCCTTGAAACTTGGCACAAGTAGTCGTTATTGATGTAGATCGGATGGTATTGCAAATGGAACGAACCCCCAAATTTGGCTTGCGGAGCCTCTAAGAGAAGCAAATTTCATCCGATCCGGCTGAAATTTGGTACATGCAATTTATACTAAATATTATGGAAATTGCAGATCCCAAATCATTAATTTTCGGTAAATATTTTGTTCAGTGCAATCATATATTTTTGTTAAAGTTTTCTTTACCTTCTAAAACTATTACTTGGTATTTACGAAATTGTTGTTGGTTGGATGAAGTTGGATCATTCACAACGTTTCACTAGTGAAGTATAAGTCGGTATTATTCATATCTTTCTTGCAAGAAGTTAACCAAAGAAATTTTCAAAATATTGCAATCTTAAATAATCAAAATCCCTTCCATCTAAAAATTATAAATTTAAACAATTGGAAACTTAATGCCTCCATTGATTAGACTGATGATTCTTCATCAATGTTGTGAATTCGTTAAATTGTTGAAATGCTGCAGACATTTTCATTACGTTATTTTTTTTTATTATTTTTGCTTTTTCTTCTAACACCACTTAGCCATCATCAGAAATTGTCCTCAAAGTCTCCCAAGCACACTTTCAGATTCAAGCAGAGCAAAACAATCAGCAAATATGGTTCATTTCTTTTTGTTGTTGTTGTTTTTTTGTATGTGCTTCAAAGAGACCAAATTAAATGTTTTACGTACGTACTGCTGTTTGTCTATGGCTGTGGCCGTTGCTATTGCTATAGCAAATGTCATTGTTTCAAGCTTGTATGTGTATGTGTGTGTGTGCTAACAGCTGTTGCTGACATTTGCTTCATTCGTCATTTGTGTTATGGCGTGCGTGCGAATGTGTGTGTGTGTTTGCGTCGCACAAATGCAGAGTGTTTCCTCTCAACTTAAAATAAGACAGCAAGTGGCTTCCACATGTTTCTCACAACTCACACACACCAAGTCAAATAGATTATCAATGGGGAGAGAGGCTTAAGTAGACATCTGCTTTAGAAGGCCTTTAACCTTAAACGGCTACATTTAAAATAGTGGGTATATCCTCAGTTCCGATATTAGAAAACGCAAAATTTTTGTTCCACGATATTGTCTAAATACTAAAGTTCATATTAAAATTTGATTGAAGTCCAAGAGTATCTTGATTTTTTCGTTATTAGAAAATTTAATTTTTGATTTTTCGAGCCAAAAATAAATTACCAAAATTTGAAGAAAATTTTACCAAATAAAAAATTCTTTTTGTTTTTTGATATGAAAAAAATTTTTCTTCGAAAGAATTTATTTATTATTTTATTTTAAAAGTTTATTTATTATTTTATGATAACTTCTATCCCTTAAATTATAAATGTGCCAAAGTTTTCAATATTTTTAGCTCGGTTCAAAATCGCTACATTTATTTTTATAGAAAATTTTGTCAAAATTTTATTTCTATAGAAAAGGTTGTCAAAATTTTATATCTATAAAAAATGTTGTTAAAATTTTATTTCTATAGAAAATTTTGTCAAAATTTTAATTCTATAGAAAATTTTGTCACAATTTTATTTCTATAGAAAATTTTATCAAAATTTTATTGCTATATAAATTTTTGTCAAAATTTTATTTTTATAGAAAATTTTTTCAAAATATTATTTGTATAGAAAATGTTGTCAAAATTTCTTCTATAGAAAATTTTGTCAAAATTTTATTTCTATAGAAAATTTTGTCAAAATGTTATTTCTATAGAAAATTTTGTCAAAATTATATTTTTATAGAAAATTTTGTCAAAATTGTATTGCTATATAAATTTTTGTCAACATTGTATTTCTATAGAAAATTTTGTCAAAATTTTGTTTCTATGGAAAATTTTGTCAAAATTTTATTTTTATAGAAAATTTTGTCAAAATTTTGTTTCCATAGAAAATTTTGTCAAAATTTTATTTCTATAAAGAACTTTCTTTCCTATAAAACATTTTTCTCAAAATTATATTTCTATAGAAAATTTTGTCACAATTTTATTTCTATCGAAAATTTTGTCAACATTTTATTCCCATAGAAAATTTTGTCAAACTTTTAGTTCAATAGAAAATTTTGTCAAAATTTTAGTTCTATAGAAAATTTTGTCAAATTTTATTTCTATAGAAAATTTTGTCAAATTTTATTTCTATAGAAAATTTTGTCAAAAATTTACTTCTTTAGAAAATTTTGTCAAAATTTTATTTCTTTAGAAAATTTTGTCAAAATTTTACTTCTATAGAAAGTTTTGTCAGAATTTTCTTTCAATAGGAAATTTTTTTAAAATTTTATTTCTATAGAAAATTTTGTCAAAATTTTATTTCTATAGAAAATTTTGTCAAACTTTTATTTCTATAGAAAATTTTATTTCTATAGAAAATTTTGTCAAAATTTTATTTCTATAGAAAATTTTGTCAAAATTTTATTACTATAGAAAATTTTCTCACAAATTTTATTTCTATAAAAATTTTTGTCCATATTTTATTTCTATAAAAATTTTTGTCCAAATTTTATTTCTATAAAAAATTTTGTCAAAATTTTATTTTTTAGAAAATTTTGTCAAAATTTTACTTCTATAGAAAGTTTTGTCAGAATTTTCTTTCAATAGGAAATTTTTTTAAAATTTTATTTCTATAGGAAATTTTGTCAAATTTTTATTTCTATAGAAAATTTTGTCAAAATTTTATTTCTGTAGAAAATTTTACCAATATTTTATTCCTATAGAAAATTTTGTCCAAATTTTATTTCTATAGAAACTTTTGTCAAAATTTTCTTTCAATAGAAAATTTTCTTAAAATTTTATTTATATAGAAAATTTTGCCAAAATTTTATTTCTATAGAAAATTTTGTCAAAATTTTATTTCTATAGAAAATTTTGTCACAAATTTTATTTCTATAAAAATTTTTGTTCAAATTTTATTTCTATAGAAAATTTTATTTTTTTAGAAAATTTTGTCAACATTTTATTCCCATAGAAAATTTTGTCAAACTTTTAGTTCAATAGAAAATTTTGTCAAAATTTTAGTTCTATAGAAAATTTTGTCAAATTTTATTTCTATAGAAAATTTTGTCAAATTTTATTTCTATAGAAAATTTTGTCAAAAATTTACTTCTTTAGAATATTTTGTCAAAATTTTATTTCTTTAGAAAATTTTGTCAAAATTTTATTTCTATGGAAAATTTTGTCAAAATTTTACTTCTATAGAAAGTTTTGTCAGAATTTTCTTTCAATAGGAATTTTTTTTTTAATTTTATTTCTATAGAAAATTTTGTCAAATTTTTATTTCTATAGAAAATTTTGTCAAAATTTTATTTCTGTAGAAAATTTTATAATATTTTATTCCTATAGAAAATTTTGTCAAAATTTTATGTCTACAGAAACTTTTGTCAAAATTTTCTTTCAATAGAAAATTTTCTTAAAATTTTATTTATATAGAAAATTTTGTCAAAATTTTATTTCTATAGAAAATTTTGTCAAAATTTTATTTCTATAGAAAATTTTATTTCTATAGAAAATTTTGTCAAAATTTTATTTCTATAGAAAATTTTGTCAAAATTTTATTTCTATAGAAAATTTTCTCACAAATTTTATTTCTATAAAAATTTTTGTCCAAATTTTATTTCTATAAAAAAAATTTGTCAAAGTTTTATTTTTTAGAAAATTTTGTCAAAATTGTATTTCTATAGAAAATTTTGTCAACATTTTATTTCTATAAAAAATTTTGTCAAAATTTTATTTCTAAAGAAAATTTTGTCAAAATTTTATTTCTGTAAAAAATTTTGTAAAAATTTTATTTCTTAGAACATTTTGTTAAGATTTTATCTCTATAGAAAATTTTGTCAAAATTTTGTTCCTATAGAAAATTTTGTGATAATTTTATGTCTATAGAAAATTTTGTCAAAATTTTGGTTCTATAGAAAATTTTGTCAAAATTTTATTTCTATAGAAAATTTTGCCAAAATTTTAATTCTATAGAAAATTTTGTCAAAATTTTACTTCTTTAGAAAATTTTGTCAAAATTTCATTTCTATAGAAAATTTTGTCAACATTTTATTTCTATAGAAAAATTTGTGAAAATTTTATTTCTTTAGAAAATTTTGTCAAAATATTATTTCTATAGAAAGTTTTGTCGAAATGTTATTTCTATAAAAAAATTTTGTCAACATCTTATTTCTATAGAAAGTTTTGTCAAAATTTTATTTCTATAGAAAATTTTGTCAAAATTTTGTTTTTATAGAAAATTTTGTCAAAATTTTATTTCTATAGAAAATTTTGCCAAAATTTTATTTCATAGAAAATTTTTTCAAAATTTTATTTCTATAGAAAATTTTGTCAAAATTTTAGTTCTATCGAAAATTTTGTCAAAATTTTATTTCTATAGAAAAATTTGTCAAAATATGCAAAAATATTTCATTATTAAGGCCTTCGATATTACCACTCTGGTCTATGGTATACGCACAACGATGACAAGCTGACACAGAACCATTTACTCTCAGCATGTTGCAGCAACAGCAGTATTAGAAGAAAAATTATATTTGCCATTCTAATGGCCAGTTTCTCATCCTCCGATTAATTTTAACCGGTGGATAGACCTCCGGTTAGTAAAATTTTTGTATGGGATCAGCTGTTTTATCGACACGATAAATAATAACAAGACATTGAGAAACTGGCCCTAAAAATGTCAACAACAGCTGACTAACCCACCAAAGGAGACTCACTGTAATCCGCACACATACACACACGCTCACATACAGCTTTAACAAAAACCGTTATACACCATTTTATAGCTGACAGCCCCAACTGGGAATCATTGTTGGGCGCCTGGTGTCCTAACAGAGGATAAAATAGGCGTAGTCATAAAATATTATTCTGCTTAAAGGGCCAAAGTTGACTCGCACTGCAACAAGGCTGATAGCGGAATTTGTTTTACCAACTTTTTCAGAACCCTATCGTTGTGTGTAAGCTATCGGGGCTATCGGGTTTTTCGTAATATTTCAATTCAGTTTTTAGATGTTTAAGTTCTTGATGAGTAAGTGAGAAAACCATAGAATTTCCAATTTTCTTCTTCTCCTTCATTGCTTTTCGCAAACGTTTATCTTAGCTGTAAATTACTCCCGAAAGCCAGTACAACAACCATCAACACCATCCCAAGCATCATCACCATCATCATTATTATCATCGCCAAGAAGGCTCTTATGATGTCATTGCATTTGACTGTTTGATATTGCAGATGTTGCTGCTGATGATACTTGACAACACTTGTTGAAGGCATCTCCCATTTGTTATCTTTTCAAGCTCTCAGCCGAACATCAAGACAGACTGGACAGCAAGAAAAACATAAAACTGGAGATGTCCCATTAAGATGTTTTAGAGTAATTTCTTTGGAGAGAGAGAAGTGAGATAGGGAATATTCCTTGGTATGGGAATGAATGATTAACGATTCATGATGGATTGCTGTAAAGCTGAAGAGGAGCTTAATTACTAATATTGAAATTAAATTTGATGATTTCATTTGACTTTAGAGAATGCGGCGTTTTCATTCTCTAAAGCGGCCAATCAATCAATATACATCTCATAAAACTTAAATACGCTTAAACAATTTTTCGATTTCTTGACCAAAAATTAAATCTTTCAAACTATTTGAATACAATACTATGATTTATGATAAAAAAAAAAATATGCACAACAGATATGACAAAATTTAAACGTGATTTTAGGATAAGTTGTACGATTTATCTCAGCGGTTCAGATACTCTTACTTTAATATTTATTTGACTTAATTAATTTCAAATACTCATAATACGCAGAGAAAAAAATCTGGCCTTATTTAACTTCACAAGAAGTTGTTTTGAGCAGATATTTAAAAATCCTTTGTTTTATGCAGTGTTTGCAAAAAATTATTTTTTTAGTATTTAGCCGGGTATAAAATATACTCAGCAAAATAATTTTTAATTGAAATGTTTTCAATTACAGATCAATACTTTGATTTTTATTTTATTTTATTTTATTTATTTATTAAAATCTTTATTATAATTACACATTATTAATTTAAAAAAATTGAACCAATCAAATTTTTAATTGAATATTTTCGAAAATTCAATTAAAATTTAAATTGGAATCCGAAGTTTACCGCTTTCGGATCCAAAACGAAAATTGTTATATTGTTATTTTGGGCTACGCTGAAAACAGACCTTAGCCAGTCCCAGGTTACTTATATTATTTTAGTATTGAAAAAAAAATTGGCTTTTTAAAATAAAGACATCCTTCTGGGCTCTATAAAATTAAAACTATGATACAGATCTCATATATCGAATATTCTCCTTTTGTGATATATAAATAAAACTATTCATACACAAAAAAAAACTATTCATACAAATTTCAAATGTCTTCTTAATTTCAAAAAAAAAAAAAAACATTAAACCAAGCAAAATCCTTAAAATAAGTATCAGCCTATTTAAATTTAAATATCATTTCTTTAAATCAAAAATGGTTTCGTTGGAAAATTGTGCTTACTTCAAAGGTGTACGATAGATATGTATTAAAGGTATAGGAAAATGTTAGTCGTTTTTTCCAAGCGTTTGTTTTTCAGTACCGATTTTAAAAGGAAAATGTGCATATTTTGATTGAATGAACATGCATATGAAAGAAAGAAAGAAAGAAAGAATAAAAGAAAGAAAGAAAGAAAGAAAGAAAGAAAGAAAGAAAGAAAGAAAGAAAGAAAGAAAGAAAGAAAGAAAGAAAGAAAGAAAGAAAGAAAGAAAGAAAGAAAGAAAGAAAGAAAGAAAGAAAGAAAGAAAGAAAGAAAGAAAGAAAGAAGATTTGGAAGATTTTGTTAAAATTTTATTTCTATAGAAAATTTTGTCAAAATGTTCTGCTATAGAAAATTTTGTCAAAATTTTATTTCTATAGAAAATTTTATCAAAATTTTATTTCTATAGAAAATTTTGTCAAAATGTTACTGCTATAGAAAATTTTTACAAAATTTTATTTCTATAGAAAATGTTTACAAAATTTTATTTCTATAGAATATTTTGTCAAATTTTTATTTCTATAGAAAATTTTCTCAAAATTTTATTTCTATAGAAAATTTTGTCAAAATTTTATTTCAATAGAAAATTTTGTCAAAATGTTATTTCTATAGAAAATTTTGTCAAAATTTTATTTCTATAGAAAATTTTGTCAAAATTTTATTTCTATAGAAAATTTTGTCCAAATATTATTTCTATAGAAAATTTTGTCAAAATTTTATTTCTATAGAAAATTTTGTCAAAATTTTATTTCTATAGAAATTTTTATTTCTATAGAAAATTTTGTCAAAATTTTATTTCTACAGAAAATTTTGTCAAAATTTTATTTCTATAGAAAATTTTGTCAAAATTTTATTTCTATAGAAAATTTTGTCAAAATTTTATTTCTATAGAAAATTTTGTCAATATTTTATTTCTATAGAAAATTTTGTCAAAATTTTATTTCTATAGAAAATTTTGTCAAATTTTTATTTCTATAGAAAATTCTGTGAAAATTCTATTTCTATGGAAAATTTTGTCGAAATTCTATTTTTTATAGAAAACTGTGTCTAATTTTTTTCTATAGAAAATTTAGTCAAAATTTTATATCCATAGAAAATTTTGTCAAAATTTTATTTCTATAGACAATTTTGTCAAAATTTTATTTCTAAAATTTTGTCAAAATTTTATTTCTATAGACAATTTTGTCAAAATTTTATTTCTATAGAAAATTTTGTCAAAATTTTATTTCTATAGAAAATTTTGTCAAAATTTTATTTCTATAGAAAATTTTGTCCAAATATTATTTCTATAGAAAATTTTGTCAAAATTTTATTTCTATAGAAAATTTTATCAAAATTTTATTTCTATAGAAAATTTTGTCAAAATGTTATTTCTATAGGAAATTTTGTCAAAATTTTATTTCTATAGAAAATTTTGTCAAAATTTTATTTCTATAGAAAATTTTGTCAAAATTTTATTTCTATAGAAAATTTTGTCAAATTTTTATTTCTATAGAAAATTCTGTGAAAATTCTATTTCTATGGAAAATTTTGTCGAAATTCTATTTTTTATAGAAAACTGTGTCTAATTTTTTTTCTATAGAAAATTTAGTCAAAATTTTATTTCCATAGAAAATTTTGTCAAAATTTTATTTCCATAGAAAATTTTGTTAAAATTTTATTTCTATAGAAAATTGTTGCAAAATTTTATTTCTATAGAAAATTTTGTCAAAAAATTGTTTCTATAGAAAATGTTGTCAACGTTTTATTTCCGCTATGGAAAATCTTGTCAAAACTTTATTTCTATACGAAATTTTGTCAAAATTTTATTTCTATAGAAAATTTTGTCAAAATTTTATTTCTATAGAAAATTTTGTCAAGATTTTATTTCTATAGAAAATTTTGTCAAAACTTTATTTCTATAGAAAATTTTGTCAAGATTTTATTTATATAGAAAATTTTGTGAAAATTCTGTTTCTATGGAAAATTTTGTCAAAATTTTGTTTCTATAGAACATTTTGTCAAAATGTTATTTCTATAAAAAATTTTGTCAACATTTTATTTCTATAGAAAATTTTGTCAAGATTTTATTTCTATAGAAAAATTTGTCAAATTTTTATGTCTATAGAAAATTTTGTCAAAATGAATTTATTTCGGAATAAGCCGGCTATCATAAATCTTTTTCGGAAGGTTCAAGTGTGGTTCACCTTGGGTTTAGTGAATTGCCTGAATTTATTCTGATAATTGGTTGATAGTTTTGCTGCAAGTAGAGGATGCTGATGAGGATGTGATGCTGATGTGGTAATTCCGAAACGTGCGCCCATCCAACTATCGGGCAGTCTATAGGGCTTTGCCCAAATAAATTTGACAAACATTCTTTTCCTCTATTGGTTAAGCTACCCTTATATTTTTTCTATTGAAAAATTTTCAAAATTTTATTTCTATAGAAAATTTTATTTCTATAGATAATTTTGTTAAAATTTTATTCCTTCTATAGAAAATTTTGTCAAATTTTTATTTCTATAGAAAATTTTGTAAAAATTTTATTTCCATAGAACATTTTATCACAATTTTATTTCTATAGAAAATGTTCTCAAAATTGTATTTCTATATATAGAAAACTGAAGTTTGGAGACGATGATTTTGCAAATTCTACCAAAATATCAAGAATTCTACGAATCTACCAAACAGTAACAAATCTACTGTTTTTAGTAGAATTTTGCCAACTATTGTAACCTTGCTCAGGAGCCGTCCTTGAGCATTATTGACAATGACACCATGTGTCGATCTCGTCTCCTTCTGGGTGTTTCAAACTTAGGCACTAACTTATAATACCCTGTCCCACAGTGTGGCATAGGGTATAAAAATATTTTAATAACAAAATGAAGAAATTATTTATTTAATTCAAAACAAAAATCTATCACTAAAATTAATTGTTATAATATTAATTATTTAGTTGGGGTCAGTTTTATATTATGATTTTCTTTATACCATTTTAATTAAAATTAATTAAATAATTTAATATCGCCCAAAATCAATCAATGAAATATTTTGGTCTTCAATCGGCTGTGCCCGACTTAAAAGATTACTAGGTTAAATTCAATTTTATATGTCAGTATATAGTATCACACTCCCTCTGGAGACTTCACACTACACGCACAGAAAAACCATGTTTGGACATGGTTGCCGCATCCATTTAATGCTTATCTAGAGCATGTAATTGCCGCGAAAACCATGTATTTTGTCTTTGTAAAAATAGTTTTCGAGCGGAGAAAAATGTATGGTGGCAATAAGCATTTGAATGGTTCTCAAATACCGCAAACATGTTCTATCATTTAAATGATAGTATTTGAGACCATTAAATGGTCGGGAAAATCATGTACCTGACCATTAAATTTTTTTTACTTTTTTACAGGGAAAAAAGTATTTTTATAGGTTAACTATAGATATGTCTAGAACCATTATATGGCCATAAAGACCATTTACATTTTTTTCGTGACCATTTAATTTTTTAACTTGTTTGCAGCGAAAAGAATTTTATAAAAACATTGAGCAGGTACACACGATTTTCATTTTGCGCGTCA
This sequence comes from Haematobia irritans, assembly GCF_050003625.1. Lineage (NCBI taxonomy): Eukaryota > Metazoa > Arthropoda > Insecta > Diptera > Muscidae > Haematobia > Haematobia irritans. The sequence goes on along the minus strand of NC_134401.1, from coordinate 45,558,236 downwards.
GTCGTGTGTTGATTGTTTCTTGGAATGGACGGAGAATACGGATTTACTGTGGTTTGTGTTAATTTATTTATTCAGAAGTGGCACGTGGTTTTATGTGAACACAAAAAAGGAAAGTGTAATTGAAAAAATGTACCTGTTTTTTGTTCTGCATTTTGCTATATGGTATCATTTATTTTTATTTGCAGTTACATGGTGTCTGCGTTTGTACATTTGATGGGCACACGATGTAAATATGGAATGATTACTTATTGTTGAAATTGAAATAAAATAGAGTGTGTAAAAATATATGATGTTTGCTTGAACGGCATTATAAATACAAATAAACAATGAATTAGTTTATAAATAAATAAAAACAAACAAATAAAGTTAATTTTGTGTTTTCTTTTCTCAAGTGGCGTCCTTTTTTCGACGATGAAAAAAGTTTTTTTCATAAAGATCAAAACATTTTAGGTTGTGACCATGTTCTTTTAACTAGGAGAAAAACATTTTTAATGAATACCATAACATTTTAAATCGTGACCATTGTCTTTTCATTCAAACAAAATTCTTTTTATCAATATAATAACATTTTAGATGAGGACAATTATATTTTTCTTAGAACCATGTTCACTGATCCAACATGGTTGTAGGTTAAAATGTTACATGGTCGTGGCAAAAATAGCTCCTATCATATTATTTTGCTCTTCGAATATGATTGTGACAATCACGTTTCTTCTCTGCGTGTATAACAATCAATATTTCCACTTTTGTGGGTATCGGCCTAAATGAAAGCGTTTGCCATTTGCTCGAGTGTATTTGTTTATGGGTGCTGGTATTTTTTAATTAACTTCCTTTACTTAAGTGTTTCTAAACAAAACAATGAATTTGTTATTAAAACGTTCAATTCTCTTTGTTTTCATTTTTTTTTTTGTTAAACGACTGATGATGATGTGTGTCTGTTTTTATTTCAGTTTCGGCATGTCTGGTCTTTGTTAGTTACCCCATTGTGTTAATGCTGGTTTTTTTCGATTTTCTGAATTTATTTTTATCAGAACATTCGTTATTCAATGAATTTCAAACGTATTTCTCTGGAGATGAAACAGTTTTCCAAACATTTGTGTTATTTCTAAATTTCGCTGGGTATTAGAGGGGTAGGATTTTATGTGAACCCCATTCGAGGTGGAGGTTTCCCAAAACAAATATGCAAACACTACTAAAATTCTTTCACTATTTTCATACCATATTTGCCACATGCTTTGGCCAAATTGTTTTCCATATTGCTCAAGTATTGATGAATGTTCTGCTGCTTGTTTTCCCCGCGCAGTTCTGTATGGAGCAATGCGCAGTGCTGTTAACTCGAATAAAACGTAAGTAATGCTTTTAAAATTGATGTAAAACAGCTGTGACCGAAGTGACGGCCTGACTATTGCTGACTACATAGATGCTGTGGCTGATTTTGTTAGATAATGTTTTTGGCTGCGCTGTACACTCAGAACAAAAATTGCAAAGGGGGTAATACATAATTCTAACGAATATTTAGGGAATTTGTCCACAGTTGGTAGAATTCATAGAAATACAATTTTTACAACATTTTCTATAGAAATAAAATTTTGGCAAAATTTTCTATAAAAATAAAATTTTGAAAAAAAAATGTCTACAGAAATAAAATTTTGACAAACTTTTCTATAGAAATAAAATTTTGACAAAATTTTCTGTAGAAATAAAATTTAGACAAAATTTTCTATAGAAATAAGATTTTGATTAAATGTTCAATAGAAATAAAATTTTTACAAAATTTTCTTTAAAAATAAAATTTTAAATTTGACAAAATATTCTACAGAAAAAAATTGACAAGATCTTCTATAAAAATAAAATTTTGACAAAATTTTCTATAGAAATCAAAATTTGATAAAATGTTTATAGAAATAAAGTTTGGACAATATTTTCTATAGAAATGAAATTTTGACAAAATTTTCTATAGAAATAAAATTTTCTATAGAAATAGAAAATATAGAACTAACATTTTTGGGAAATTTCCATGTAGAAGTAAAATTTTGACAACATTTTCTATAAAAATAAAATTTTATCAAAATTTTTTATAAAAATAAAATTTGGACAAAATTTTAAATAGAAATAAAATTTTGACAAAATTTTCTGTAGAAATAAAATTTACACAAAATTTTCTATAGAAATAAAATTTTGACAAAATTTTCTATAAAAATACAATTTTGAAAAAATTGTCTATAGAAATAAAATTTTGACAAACTTTTCTATAGAAATAAAATTTTGACAAAATTTTCTATAGAAATAAACTTTTGACAACATTTTCCGTAGCAACTAAATTTTGAAATAAAATTTTGACACAGTTTTCTACAGAAACAAAATTTTGAGAATATTTTCATATAGAAATAAAATTCTAAAAAAGTATTTTTTTATAGAAATACAAATTTGATAAAATTTTTCGTAGAACCAATTTTTTTTTTAATTTTCTATAGAAATAAAATTTTGACAAAATTTTCAATAGAAATTAAATTTGGACAAAATTGTCTATAGAAATAAAATTTTGACAAACTCTTGTATAGAAAGAAAAATTTTGACAAAATTTTCTATAGAAATGAAATTGTGGCAACATTTTTTATAGAAATAAAATTTTGGTAAATTTCCATGTAAAATAAAATTTTAACAAAATTTTCTATAAAAATAAAATTTGAACAAAATTTTATTTAGAAATAAAATGTTGACACAATTTTTTATAGAAATAAAATTTTATTTTCGTATAGAAATAAAATTCTAAAAAGGTTTTTTTTTATAGAAATACAAATTTGATACAATTTTTCGTATAACCACTTTTTTTAATTTTCTACAGAAATACAATTTTGGCAAATTTTTCTATAGAAATAAAATTTTGGCAAAATTTTCTATAGAAATAAAATTTTGACAAAATGTTCTACAGAAATAATATTTTGACAAAATTTTCTATAGTAATAAAATTTTGATGAAATTTTCTATAGAAATAGAATTTGACAAAATGTTCTATAGAAATAAAATATTTGACAAAATATCCTATGGAAAAAAATGACAAGCAAAATTTTCTATAGAAATAAAATTTTGACAAATTTTTCTATAGAAATAAACTTTTGACAAAATTTTCTATAGAAATAAAATTTTGACAAAATTTTCTATAGAAATAAAATTTTGACAAAATTTTCTATAGAAATAAAATGTTCACAAAATGTCAACAAAAATTTTTATAGTAATACAATTTTGACCTAAAATTTATATTATCCCTCAAAAAAACAAATCCATTGCAACACTCCATTTCTCATACGTCGTGTAGAACAATTGATCGTATATAACAAATAAATTTCCTTATTTATTAAGCCCAAAACTATCACACAAAGGTGAGTGGAAGTCGAGCAGATTTCTCCCCCCAAAAAACGTATTAATGACGCAAAGGCCATTTCCCATTCCAAATGTCTATCTAATATCGAAACGATACATTTTTCCCATTCATGAAAACAAAACAAAAATCAAAAAATAAAAAACTCAAAATCTGCACAAACATCATTAACTACGCCATACTCATTCAATTACCAAACAAATTTTGAATTCTTCATAGCATATCAGAAATTCCATGGACAAACAGAAAAATGCTTTGAGGTTGAATATAGAACAGAACACCGCCAAAGGAAATAAAACCCCAGACCCCAGAAAAGATCTGCTACACATTGACAGGTGAATGAAAGCACGGCAAGCACACATGAAACGGAAAGCCAAATGAGCCATAAACATTTGTGCTAACACCCGATACATGGGCATGCATATGTATGGACCAAATGAATGGATAGATGGACAGACATATGAGCAGACAATGGGATACGCTGGCTAAATCATGAAAAGTTGGATCATAAGTAAATTTGCGTTAGGGGAAAATAATATGTTTATATTCACTTGGTGGAGAATGTAAGCGATTGGTTTAAAGCTTTGCTGTCAATAAAACCGCACATTGGAACCAATTTAAATATAGTGCGGGTCAAGATCATTGCAGAAAAAATTTTGATAAAATTTTCTATAGAAATAAAATTTTTAAATAATTTTCTATAGAAATAAATTGTTGATAAAATTTTCTATAAAATTCAATTTTGACAAAGTTTTCTATAGAAATAAATTTTTGACAAATTTTTTTTTCCAAATAAAATTTTGACAAATTATTCTATAGAAATAAAATTTTGACAAAACTTTCTATGGTAGCAAAATTTTGACAAAATTTTTTATAGAAAAAAAATTTTGTCATAATTTTCTATAGAAGTAAAATTTGGACATAATTTTCATTAAGGAATAAAATTTGGACAAAATTTTCTATAGAAAAAAAAACTTTTTTCAAAAATTTCATATAGAAATAAAATTTTCAAAAAAAATTTCTATAGAAATAAAATGTTCAAAAAAAAATCTATAGAAATAAAATTTTTACAAAATTTTCTATAGAAATCTAATTTTTATTAAATTTTCTATAGAAACAAAATTTGAAATAAAATTTTGCCAAACGTTTCTTGAAAAAAAACTTTGATTAAATTATTTAAAGAAATAAAAGTTTGACAAAACTTTCTATAGAAACAAAATTTTGGGAAATTTTTCATATAGAAAAAGTTTTTGATAACATTTTCTATAAAAATAAAATTTTTACAAAATTTTCAATAGAAACAAAATTTTGACAAAATTTGAAATAAAATTTTGCCAAAGTTTTCTCAGAAATAAAATTTTCCCAAAGTTTTCTTAGAAATAAAATTTTGAAAAAATTTTTTATAGAAATACAAGTTTAACAACATTTTCTATAGAAATAAAATTTAGGCAATATTTTCTATAGAAATAAAATTTTATGAAAATTTCCATGTAGAAATAACATTTTGACAATACTTTCTATAAAAATGAAATTTTAGGAAAATTTCCATATAGAAATAAAGTTTTTACAACATTTTCCATAAAAATATTTGTTTTTTCAAAATTTCCTATGAAAATAAAATTTTTGACAAAATTTTATATAGAAATAAAATTCTAAAAAATTTTTCTATAGAAATAAAATTTTGATAAAATTTTCAGTTGAACCATTTTTTTTTTAATTTTCTATAGAAATAAAATTTTGACAAAATTTTTACAAATAAATAGAATTTTGACAATATTTTCTATAGAACTAAAATTTTGACAAAATAAATAAATCTTTGACAAAATTGTCTAAAGAAATAAAATTTTTACAAAATTTTCTATAGAAATACAATTTTGAAAAACTATTCTATAGAAATAAAATGTTGACAAAATTTTCTATAGAAAAAAAATGTTGACAAAATTTTCTATAGAAATAAAATTTTCTATAGAAATAAAATATCGACAAAATTTTCTATAGAAATAACATTTTGACAAAGTTTTTCCAAATAAATAGAATTTTGACAATATTTGCTATAGAACTAAAATTTTGACAAAATAAATAAAATTTTGTCAAAATTGTTTATGGAAATAAAATTTTAACAAAATTTTCTATAGAAATAAAATTTTAACAAAATTTTCTATAGAAATAAAATTTTAACAATATTTTCTATAGAAATACAATTTTGAAAAAATATTGTATATAAATAAAATGTTGACAAAATTTTCTATAGAAATAACCTTTTTTCCAAAATCTCCTATAGAAATGAAATTTTGTTAAAATTTTCTATAGAAACAAAATGTTGTCAAAATTTTCTATACCAAATAAAATGTTGACACAATTTTCTATAGAAATAAAATATCGACAAAATTTTCATATAAAAATAAAATTTTGAAAAAATTTAGAACAGAAATAAAATTTTGACACAATTTTCTATAGAGATAAAATTTTAAGAAAATGTTCACATAGAAATAAAATTCTAAAAATTTTTTTTATAGAAATACAATTTTGATAAAATTTTCCGTGGACCCATTTTGTCAATTTTCTATAGAAATAAAATTTTGATAAAATTTTCTATAGAAATTTAGGCAATATTTTCTATAGAACTAAAATTTTATGAAAAATTACCATGTAGAAATAACATTTTGACAATATTTTCTATAACAATAAAATTTTAGGAAAATTTCCCATATAGAAATAAAGTTTTTACGACATTTTTTATAAAAGTAATTTTTTTTTGTTCAAAATTTCCTATAAAAATAAAATTTTTGACAAAATTTTATATAGAAATAAAATTCTAAAAAATTTTTCTATAGAAATAAAATTTTGATAAAATTTTCAGTTGAACCAATTTTTTTTTTAATTTTCTATAGAAATAAAATTTTGACAAAATTGTCTATAGAAATAAAATTTGGAAAAAATTTTTCCAAATAAATAGAATTTTGACAATATTTTTATAGAACTAAAATTTTGACAAAAAAAATAAAACTTTGACAAAATTGTCTATAGAAATAAAATGTTTACAACATTTTCTATAGAAATACAATTTTGAAAAAATATTCTATAGAAATAAAATGTTGACAAAATTTTCTATAGAAATAAAATTTTGACAACATTTTCTATAGAAATAAAATATCGACAAATTTTTCATTTAGAAATAAAATTTTGATAAAATTTTCTATAGAAATAAAATGTTGACAAAATTTTCTATAAAAATAAAATTTTGACAAAATTTTCTATAGAAATAAAATATCGACAAATTTTTCATTTAGAAATAACATTTTAACAAAATTTTCTATAGAAATACAATTTTGAAAAAATATTCTATAGAAATAAAATGTTGACAAAATTTTGTATAGAAATAACTTTTTTTTCCAAAATGTCCTATAGAAATGAAATTTTGTTAAAATTTTCTATAGATACAAAATTTTGAAAAAATGTTCTATAGAAATAAAATTTTGAAAAAACTTTCTATAGTAATAAAATATCGACAAAATTTTCATATAAAAATAAAATTTTGACAAAATTTAGAATAGAAAGAAATTTTTGACACAATTTTCTATAGAGATAAAATTTTAAGAAAATGTTCACATAGAAATAAAATTCTAAAAAAAAATTTTATAGAAATACAATTTTGATAAAATTTTCCGTGGACCCATTTTTTTTTTTTAATTTTCTATAGAAATAAAATTTTGATAAAATTTTTATATAAAAATAAAATTTTCTATAGATACAAAATTATGAAAAAATGTTCTATAGAAATAAAATTTTGAAAAAATTTTCTATAGAAATAAAATATCGACAAAATTTTCATATAAAAATAACATTTTGACAAAATTTAGTATAGAAATAAAATTTTGACACAATTTTCTATAGAGATAAAATTTTAAGAAAATTTTCACATAGAAATAAAATTCTAAAAAAAAAATTTATAGAAATACAATTTTGATAAAATTTTCCGTGGACCCATTTTTTTTTTAATTTTCTATAGAAATAAAATTTTGATAAAATTTTTATATAGAAATACAATTTTCTATAGATACAAAATTTTGACAAATGTTCATATAGAAATAAAATTTTGACAAAATTTTCTTTAGAAATAAAATTTTGAAAAAATTTTCTATAGAAATAAAATTTTGACAAAATTTAGTATAGAAATAAAATGTTTACACAATTTTCTATAGAGATAAAATTTTAAGAAAATTTTCACATAGAAATAAAATTCTAAAAAAAAAATTATAGAAATACAATATTGATAAAGTTTTCCGTGGACCCATTTTTTTAACCCTCTAATGCCCCAAGTTTTTTGTCAGTTAATTAAATATTCACAACGACACAAAAGCGAGAAAACTAATCAAGTAAAATTTATACGGTAAAATTAAGTATATGCTGCAAAGGTTCTTGAACAGGTTCAACTAAGTTTTCTTTTTATTTTATTTATTTTTGTTGTCTTAAGGTGTGTTTTACTAAAGGCTTCCTTATTTAATGAAGCCCGCCTATAGGCTGGATTGGGCATTAGAGGGTTAAATTTTCTATAGAAATAAAATTTTGATAAAATTTTTATATAGAAATAAAATTTTCTATAGAAATGAAATTTTGTTAAAATTTTCTATAGAAATGAAATTTTGTTAAAATTTTCTATAGAAACAAAATTTTTGTCAAAATTTTCTATAGAAATAAATATTTTCTATAGAAATAAAATATCGACAAAATTTTCATATAGAAATAAAATTTTGACAAAATGTTCATATAGAAATAAAATTTTGACAAAATTTTCTATAGAAATAAAATTGTTCATCTTTATAGAAAATATCGCACATTGTGACCCTCTCACATTCATATTTCTAATCTAGGCTAAACAATCGTTAGATACAACAACAAAACGCCACCAATATTGAACAGCTGGCCGGCCCAACGAGTGTCAATTCTTATTGCGAGTATACAAACGTGCAGTCATTGAGATTCAATCACGCTGCTCTAAATGGCATAATTCACTTGTTCAGATGTTCAGTTCTACTTCAATGATTCTGTTGTTGCTTTCGCAGTGTCAGTCATTTAAACAGGAATAATGAATTTATGAATGCAGGTGCTGGTTGGGCTGGTTTTTTCCTCTACGATTTCTTTTTCTTTGGCCATCATAAATGTGCGAAAATCACTCAGATTACCTGCTGCTGCGAAGACTGCTGCTACTGCAGGTTATATCTTTGGTGTAGACGTCAGCAATGAGTGTTTAGACGATTAGAAACATTTTACAGATACCTTCAAAATTTCAGAGTTTAACTGAGAAAAGGCGTACAAAACAAAGTGAAATTTATTTCCTCATCAGCACAAGTGAAAGAAACCATATTTTTAGTTTTTGGAATAAAAAAAAATGGGGGCATCAGTTATAAATTGTTAGTAAATTATAGATACACTTGAAGGGAAGAGGATAAGAAGTGTTTGACATGCAATATTTTGAAGAACATTAAGATCTTTATTTTAATTATTTTTTTTATCTTAAAGAATTTGCCTTTTATTTTGTGAAAATTGCTTGGTCTAAAATTTATTTTGCTTAATCTTTATATTAGATCGATATTTTTTTCAGTGTTGATTATTTTTGTAACACGAATATCGACAAATGAGTTAACACTGCTGCATTGTTTTAGAATTCCATGATATCGCTTCAATAAACCCTGTAATAAGTCTATAGATTTCAAATGGTATACAAAACGGAATGGAATATCCCTGGGTAGTCGTCCCCACCTGCATTCACCCTTTCTCCATTTATTTACTTGGTAATTTCATTTAATTTTCTATGAACGAAAAATCCTTCGATCGAAATCACCTAACATGTGCATTTGTAATCAGCAAAAATCTTTAGTAACCTCCAACATCTGTTGTTTGGCACAATGTGTGCACGCAACCATTAACCCAGCCCAAGGGCTCCATTTGGCAAAAGTTTGTTTTTTCAACAAATGGAGTTGTAAATGGATTTTGGTATACCCAGCCCCAGACCCCAGCCCCAGACCCCAGCTCCAAACCATATCGCCATAACATCATTGGTGTTCAGCACCACTTTTATTGCCTTCAATCAGGCAGTTAGTGGTGGCAATTTGCACAGGCTGTGTGCCCTGAGTGAGTATGGTAGCAAGTGTTGCTGATTTGATTAGTTGGTCGGTTTCGATTTATGGCTGTAACTCAAAAATTCTGGCATTCTGCCTAGGCTCTCGTTCTATACCAATGCCAATAGTCTAAGGGATTTTAAGCAGCTGCAGCTGTTCTGTTCTTCACATTGATTGTCGGTGGTTATTGCAAATGGGTTGGTTCTGTTTTGCTTTCTGCTATTATTTCAATTGGATATTGTTTAGTAAAGGAAAGCAGCAGGCAGCAGACAGCATTTGCTATTCAATACTCACATTTAATTTAGTCTTCTGACAACTTTTGCACATGCAATGCCAATACTCCAGTTTTACAACTCTTCGTAGGCATTCATATGGTGACAGCATGAACCTCAAAATTACTGGGATTTATTTACTGCACACTATTTAGTAGGGAAATGAGAAGGAGCGAACGAAATTGCATGTATTTTGAAATAGGAATGTATTTTGCAAAAAAAAAACATTTTGTTTCAAAATTCCAAAAATTTTAATTAATTTCATTTAAAGTAGTACAATCTGAAGTAACCCCTATTTATATTGATTACATATTAATTTATTTAAATTTATCTAATTAAAATTGAGCAAGTATATACGGCCGTAAGTTCGGCCAGGCCGAATCTTATGTACCCTCCACCATGGATGCATAGAAACTTCTACTAAAGACTGTCATCCACAATCGAATTACTTGAGTTGCGGTAACACTCGCCGCATTTTGAATAAATTTTCTAGAGAAATAAATATTGGAAAACAAGTATATACGGCCGTAAGTTCGGCCAGGCCGAATCTTATGTACCCTCCACCATGGATTGCGTAGGAACTTCTACTAAAGGCTGTCATCCACAATCGAATTACTTGGGTTGCGATAACACTTGCCGATGGCAAGGTATCGTAAAACTTTTTAACACTGTCTTCTAAATTGTAAGTTAGCCCATACGGGGTATATATTAAACAAAAAAAGGCCGATTAAATACGTATATAATCTAGTTTGACAAAATTTTCTATAGAAATAAAATTTTGACAAAATTTTCTATAGAAATGAAACCTTGACAAAATTTTCTAAAGAAATAAAATTTTGACAAAATTTTCTATAGAAATAAAAATTTGACAAAAATTTCTATAGAAATAAAAACTTGACAAAATTTTCTATAGAAATAAAATGTTGACAAAATTTTCTATGGAAGTAAAATGTTGACAAAATTTTCTATAGCAATTTTGACAAAAATTTCTATAGAAATAAAATGTTGACAAAATTTTGTATAGAAATGAAATTTTGACAAAACTTAGTATAGAAATAAAATGTTGACAAAATTTTCTACAGAAATAAATTTTTTACAAAATTTTCTATAGAAATAAAATTTTGACAAACATTTCTATAGAATAATCTTTTGACAAAACTTTCTATAGAAATGAAATTTTAACAAAACTTTCTATAGTAATAAAATTTGACAAAATTTTCTATGGAAATAAAGTTTTGGTAGATTACAAAATTTTCTATAGAAATAAAATTTTGACAAAATTTTCTATGGAAATAAAATTTTGAAAACATTTGTATAGAAATAAACTTTTGACAAAACTTTCTATAGAAATGAAATTTTGAAAAAACTTTCTACAGTAATAAAATTTGACAAAATTTTCTATGGAAATAAAGTTTTGGTAGATTATTTTTGGCGATATGGACCAATTTTTGTGTAATAAGTCATCGGTTATATATAACTAAAGACCGATATGGACCAATTTTTACATGGCTGTTAGAGGCCATATATTGACAAAATGTACCAAATTTCAACCGTATCGGATGACTTTTGCTCCTCCAAGAGGTTCCGGACGTCAAATCTGGGGACGGTTTATATGGGAACTATATATAATTATGGACCGATATGGACCAATTTTTGCATGGTTGTTAGAGACCATATACTAACACCATCTACCAAATTTCAACTGGATCGGATCAATTTTGCTCTTCCTAGAAGCTCCGGAGGTCAAATCTGGGGATCGGTTTATATGGGGGCTATATATAATTATGGACCGATATGGACCAATTTTTGCATGGTTATTAGAGGCCGTAAACTAACATCAGGTACCAAATTTCAACCGGATCGGATGAATTTTGCCCCTCCAAGAGGCTCCGGAGGTCAAATCTGGGGATCGGTTTATATGGGGGCTATATATAATTATGGACCGATATGGACCAATTTTTGCATGGTTGTTAAAAACCGTATACTAAGACCACGTACTAAATTTCAACCGGATCGGATGAATTTTGCTCCTCCAAGAGGCTCCGGAGGTCAAATCTGGGGATCGGTTTATATGGGGGCTATATATAATTATGAACCGATATGGACCAATTTTTGCATGGTTGTTAGAGACCGTATACTTAGACCACGTACCAAATTTCAACCGGATCGGATTAATTTTGCTGCTCCGGGAGGCTCCCCAAGCCAAATTTGGGGATCGGTTTATATGGGGGCTACACGTAAACGTGGTCCGATATGGCCCATTTTCAATACCATCCGACCTACATCAATAACAACTACTTATGCCAAGTTTCAAGTCGATAGCTTGTTTCGTTCGGAAGTTAGCGTGATTTCCACAGACGGACGGACAGCCGGACAGACGGACAGACGGACGGACGGACAGACGGACAGACGGACGGACGGACGGACATGCTTAGATCGACTCAGAATTTCACCACGACCCAGAATATATATACTTTATGGGGTCTTAGAGCAATATTTCGATGTGTTACAAACGGAATGACAAACTTAATATACCCCCATCCTATGGTGGAGGGTATAAAAAAATTCTATAGAAATAAAATTTTGACGAAATTTTCTATAGAAAAAAAATTTTTCCAAAATTTTCTATAGAAATAAAATTTTCACAAAATTTTCTATAGAAATAAAAGTGTGACAAAATTTTTTTTATAGAAAAAATTGGAAAAAATTTTCTATAGAAATAAAAATTAAACAAATTTTTCTATAGAAATAAAAATTAAACAAAATTTTTATAGAAATAAAATTTTGACAAAATTTTCTATAGAAATAAAATTTTGACAAAATTTTCTATAGAAATAAAATTTTGACAAAATTTTCTATAGAAATAAAATTTTGAAACAAAATTTCTATAGAAATATAATTTTGAAAAAAAAAATCCATAGGAATAATATTTTGACAATATTTTAAAATGTTGACAACATTTTCTTTAGAAAAAAAAATTGACAAAATTTTCTACAGAAATAAAATTTTGACGAAATTTTCTATAGAAATAAAATTTTGACGAAATTTTCTATAGAAATAAAATTTTGACGAAATTTTCTATTGAAATAAAATGTTAACAAAATTTTCTATAGAGATATAATTTTGACAAAAATATATAATTTTGAAAATTTTAAAAAAATAAATCTATAGAAATAAAATTTTGACAACATTTTCTTTAGAAATAAAATTTTGACAAATTTTTCTACAGAAATAAAATTTTGGCAAATTTTTTTATAGAAATAAAATTTTAACCAAATTTTCTATAGAAATAAAATTTTAACCAAATTTTCTATAGAAATATAATTAAAAAAAAATCTGTAGAAATAAAATTTTGCCAAATTTTCTATAGAAATGAAATTTTGACAAAATTTTCTATAGAAACAAAATTTTGAAAAAAAAATTTCTATAGAAAAAAAATTTGAAAAAAATGTCTATAGAAATAAAAAGTTAACAAAATTTTCTATAGAAATATAATTTAAAAAAAATCTATAGAAATAATATTTTGACAACATTTTCTTTATACATTAAATTTTGACAAAATTTTCTATAGAAATAAAATTTTGACGAAATTTTCTATAGAAATAAAATTTTGAAAAAAAATTTCTATAGAAATATAATTTTGAAAAAAAAGCCATAGGAATAAAATTTTGACAACATTTTCTATAGAAATAAAATTTTGACGAAATTTTCTATAGAAGTACAATTTTGACAAAATTTTCTATAGAAAAAAAATTTAACAAAATTTTCTATAGAAATAAAATTGTGAAAAAAAATTTTCTATAGAAATATAATTTTGAAAAAAAAAAAATTCATAGAAATAAAATTTTGACGAAATTTTCTATAGAAGTAAAATTTTGACAAAATTTTCTATAGAAAAAAAATGTGAAAAAAATTTCTATAGGAATAAAATTTTAACAAAATTTTCTATAGAAATAAAATGTTAACAAAATTTTCTATAGAGATATAATTTTGAAAAAAAAATATATAGAAATAAAATTTTGACAACATTTTCCTTAGAAAAAAAATTTGACAAAATTTTCTACAGAAATAAAATATTGACGAAATTTTCTATAGAAATAAAGTTTTGACAAAATTTTCTATAGAAATAAAATTTTGACGAAATTTTCTACAGAAATAAAATTTTGACATAATTTTCTATAGAAATACAATGTTAACAAAATTTTCTATAGAAAAAAAATTTGCCAAATTTTCCATGGAAATAAAATTTTGACAAAATTTTCTATAGAAATAAAATTTGCGTAGATTCTTTTTGGCGATATGGACCAATTTTTGTGTGATTTGGGATCGGCTATATATATAATTATGGACCGATATGGACCATTTTTTGCATGGTTATTAGAGACTATATACTTACACCATGTGCCAAATTTCAAACTGATCGGATGAATTTTGCTCCGCCAAGAGGCTCCGGAGGTCAAAACTTGGGGATCTATATGGGGGTTATATATAATTATGGACCGATATAGTCCAATTTGTGCATGGTTGTTGGAGACCATATACCAATACCACGTACCATATTTCAACCGGATCGGATTTTTGGTCCTCCACGAGGCTCCGGAGTTTTAATCTGGGGATCGGTTTATAAGGGGTTTATATATATATATATAAATGGACCGATATAGACAAATTTGTGCATGGTTGTTAGAGACCATGTACCAACACCACGTACGAAATTTCAACCGGATCGGATAAAATTTGCTTCTCTAAGAGGCTCCGCCAGGCAAATCTTGGGATCAGTTTTTTTGGGGGCTATATATAATTATGGATCGATATGGACCAATTTTTGCATATGTTAGTTGTTAGAGGCCATATACTAACACCACGTACCAAATTTCAACTGGATCGGATGAATTTTGGTCCTCCACGAGGCTTCGGAGTTCAAAACTAAGGATCGGTTTATATGGGGGTTATAAATAACAAGTATATACGGCCGTAAGTTCGGCCAGGCCGAATCTTATGTACCCTCCACCATGGATTGCGTAGGAACTTCTACTAAAGGCTGTCATCCACAATCGAATTACTTGGGTTGCGATAACACTTGCCGATGGCAAGGTATCGTAAAACTTTTTAACACTGTCTTCTAAATTGTAAGTTAGCCCATACGGGGTATATATTAAACAAAAAAAGGCCGATTAAATACGTATATAATCTAGTTTGACAAAATTTTCTATAGAAATAAAATTTTGACAAAATTTTCTATAGAAATGAAACCTTGACAAAATTTTCTATAGAAATAAAATTTTGACAAAATTTTCTATAGAAATAAAAATTTGACAAAAATTTCTATAGAAATAAAAACTTGACAAAATTTTCTATAGAAATAAAATGTTGACAAAATTTTCTATGGAAGTAAAATGTTGACAAAATTTTCTATAGCAATTTTGACAAAAATTTCTATAGAAATAAAATGTTGACAAAATTTTGTATAGAAATGAAATTTTGACAAAACTTAGTATAGAAATAAAATGTTGACAAAATTTTCTACAGAAATAAATTTTTTACAAAATTTTCTATAGAAATAAAATTTTGACAAACATTTCTATAGAATAATCTTTTGACAAAACTTTCTATAGAAATGAAATTTTAACAAAACTTTCTATAGTAATAAAATTTGACAAAATTTTCTATGGAAATAAAGTTTTGGTAGATTACAAAATTTTCTATAGAAATAAAATTTTGACAAAATTTTCTATGGAAATAAAATTTTGAAAACATTTGTATAGAAATAAACTTTTGACAAAACTTTCTATAGAAATGAAATTTTGAAAAAACTTTCTACAGTAATAAAATTTGACAAAATTTTCTATGGAAATAAAGTTTTGGTAGATTATTTTTGGCGATATGGACCAATTTTTGTGTAATAAGTCATCGGTTATATATAACTAAAGACCGATATGGACCAATTTTTACATGGCTGTTAGAGGCCATATATTGACAAAATGTACCAAATTTCAACCGTATCGGATGACTTTTGCTCCTCCAAGAGGTTCCGGACGTCAAATCTGGGGACGGTTTATATGGGAACTATATATAATTATGGACCGATATGGACCAATTTTTGCATGGTTGTTAGAAACCATATACTAACACCATGTACCAAATTTCAACTGGATCGGATCTATTTTGCTCTTCCTAGAAGCTCCGGAGGTCAAATCTGGGGATCGGTTTATATGGGGGCTATATATAATTATGGACCGATATGGACCAATTTTTGCATGGTTATTAGAGGCCGTAAACTAACATCAGGTACCAAATTTCAACCGGATCGGATGAATTTTGCCCCTCCAAGAGGCTCCGGAGGTCAAATCTGGGGATCGGTTTATATGGGGGCTATATATAATTATGGACCGATATGGACCAATTTTTGCATGGTTGTTAAAAACCGTATACTAAGACCACGTACTAAATTTCAACCGGATCGGATGAATTTTGCTCCTCCAAGAGGCTCCGGAGGTCAAATCTGGGGATCGGTTTATATGGGAGCTATATATTATTATGGACCGATATGGACCAATTTTTCATGGTTGTTAGAGGCCGTATACTAACATCAGGTACCAAATTTCAACCGGATTGGATGAATTTTGCCCCTCCAAAAATCTCCGGAGGTCAAATCTGGGGATCGGTTTATATGGGGGCTATATATAATTATGGACCGATATGGACCAATTTTTGCATGGTTGTTAGAGACCATATACTAACATCAGGTACCAAATTTCAATCGGATCGGATGAATTTTGCCCCTCCAAGAGGCTCCGGAGGTCAAATCTGGGGATCGGTTTATATGGGGGCTATATATAATTATGGACCGATATGGACCAATTTTTGCATGGTTGTTAGAGACCGTATACTTAGACCACGTACCAAATTTCAACCGGATCGGATTAATTTTGCTGCTCCGGGAGGCTCCCCAAGCCAAATTTGGGGATCGGTTTATATGGGGGCTACACGTAAACGTGGTCCGATATGGCCCATTTTCAATACCATCCGACCTACATCAATAACAACTACTTATGCCAAGTTTCAAGTCGATAGCTTGTTTCGTTCGGAAGTTAGCGTGATTTCCACAGACGGACAGCCGGACAGACGGACAGACGGACAGACGGACGGACGGACAGACGGACGGACGGACGGACATGCTTAGATCGACTCAGAATTTCACCACGACCCAGAATATATATACTTTATGGGGTCTTAGAGCAATATTTCGATGTGTTACAAACGGAATGACAAACTTAATATACCCCCATCCTATGGTGGAGGGTATAAAAATGGACCGATATAGACCAACTTGTGCATGCTTGTTAGAGACCATATACCAACACCACGTACCAAATTTCAACCGGATCGGATGAAATTTGCTAAGAGGCTCCGCAAGCCAAATCTGGGTATCAGTTTACATGGCGGCTATACGTAAAAGTGGTCCAATATGAACCATTTACAATACCATCCGACCTACAACAATAACAACTACTTATATATATATATATATATATATATATATATATATATATATATATATATATATATATATATATATATATATATATATATATATATATATATATATATATATATATATATATATATATATATATATATATATATATATATATATATATATATATATATATATATATATATATATATATATATACTTTATGGGGTCTCAGAAAAATATTTCGATGTAGTACAAACGGAATGACAAACTTAACATACCCCCATCCTATGATGGAGGGTATAAAAATTAATTGGCAACAACTCACAGTGATTGAACACGACATACGGCATTTTCCCATTTGTAAACAAAAAAATAACAAATTTTATCATAAGTCTCATGCTTGCGACCAAAGTCGCACTTCTCGGATTGTGCAAGATACTTCTATCGTAATGATAAATGTCCAATAATATTACATTTAATTGATAAAAATTTTATGTATTTTATCGGATTTTAAATTCCATTTAATTTTATTGAATTTAATTTAGTTCAATTCTATTTAAATTAATTTAATGAAAACTTGTCAATCTAATTTAATTTATTTTAATTTAATTAAAAATTTCAAAACTACATCAAAATATTGCACGTCAAACCCATTTTAATTTAATATTATTTAATTTAGATTAACTTATTCATTAAATGTTATTCATGAACTTTTAAGGCCAGGTATTTTATTGGGAATACAAGATAAGTTTATTCAATTTTTGTCATCCATCGTTTCGCTGGGGGATTCCGGGCATCTCTAGAATGGTATTTATTGAATATTTAATCTTTATTTAGGTTATTTACTATTGCACTTATAAAAATTCCTATTCGCTAATATAACATAAGACACACACAAACGTTTTAAAATAATTAAAAAAAAAATAATCAAATAAAAAAATAGGACATAGCTAATCATAATTAAATATCGACGATATTGTTTATACAATTTTTTTTTATTCCCGGTTTTAATTGGTTAAAATCAATTAAAATATGACTCGCCACATCATTCCCAAAATTTTTGTTATCCAAAATGGCATCCGTGTGATTTCAGTGATTTCCGATGTTATCACCAAAAATGATATTGTGTTTGATTTTATTGTTGTAAAATCTTGCCCCCAAGAATATTTTATGACCGAAATTGTATGTTTTGGTGTGGCGCAGGGGGTGGGGGGTGTGAGCTTGCATGCCAGACACCAATTTCGTGCATAAATAAATTTAAATGCCACTGTAAGCAAAACAACACCCTATCAGCTTCGACGCTTCGGTTTACCCCAAAAGGGTTTTTATAATGTGAGAAATTTATCACTTGCTGATTGGATATGGGCTTGAATGAAATGAGAGATAAAATATTTCTATATTAACTCAATTACTGTCATAGTTCATTTACGTCTTTTGGATATTTGACAGAGTGATACTAATTTATTGGGGGGTTTCTGTTTTATTTTATTTGTAGATGGCTCTCGACGGTAAAACCATCATTAAGGAAGAAATCACAGATAAGGACGCCTATGAGGCAGCAGCATCAGCAAATTCGACACGAAGAAATAAAGGTAAGTCGTGTGTCTTGTCTCTCATATTTTTTAATTTTATGTGAATATCGAATTCTGTATAAACATCTTCTATGATATAATATTCAAATCACTACTGTGTCCATTTGCCTGGAGCTAAGCTCCGAAAATCCTTCTATTCCGAAGACTTTTTCTCGGTGAAAATATACCGTAAAGAATATATACTTTTTCACTTTAACTACACTGGTAGAAAAAGTTTCATTATATTAACGAAATGTGTCATTAAAAGTGAGCCAATGAAACAAATTCGTTAATGCAACGAAATTTTTCGTTATTATAACGAATTTTCTGTTAATTAACGTAACGTTTCGTACTATTAACGAATATCTTCATTGTTTTAATGAAAATGTTTCATTATATCAATGTAAAATTTTCATTGGCTCAATTTTAATGAAATTTTCTTTCACTAAATTGATGTGTTGTCATAAACTGGAAGAAATAGTTTAGAAATAGTTGGCATTAAAAACAACGAAACAAATTCGTTAATATAAGAAAATTTTTTATCATTACGATAAATTTTCTGTTAAACAATGAAACGTTTCGTATTATTAACGAAAGTTTTCATTGTCCTAATGAAACTTTTTCGCTGATTCAATTTTAATGAAATTTTCTTTGTGTGTAGAAAATAGATTTCCGAACATATTCTCACACATTTAAAACCATTTGCAATTTTTATTTGCTTACTAGCCTGTTCATATACAAACATTTTAATTTACTTAAACAAGACATTGCTAATATTTGTAACTTCATCTTGTAAAACATCCTCCAACAAAAACTATAAAAATTCTTCGAACATCTTTTATATCCAGTGGAATAAAAGCAAAAAAATATTTTATTATTTTTCCTATGTTATATTTGAACATAATTTATGAATTTCAAATAATTTCGTTTGTATAGACATAAGCTGGCATCCGATTTAAATAGAATTCCATTTATTTCCTTTATACATGTATGGGGAAGCATATGGCAATCTGGACGTAATGGAAGTTGTTTGCTTCTTCAATTGTACATCCTAAAATATATTGCTAAAGAAAACAATTGCTACACAAATATTTTTGTACCCTCCCTTATGGTCAAGATAATCTGGGACTAGGGATTTATAATCAGAATTAAAAAGTTGGATTTTAGAATTTTTAAAATATTGAAATAAATGAAAATTATGATTTATGGCATAGGTGGTATTTGTAATGACTATAAGTTGAAGTAATATTTAAGACCACGGATATCAAAATTTCTTTTGAAAAACGCCGTGCGTCTATGTCTATCGAATGTCCATAGAAATACAATTTTGATAAAATTTTCAATAGAAATAAAATCTATAGAAATAAAAGACAGTAGGTACTTCAAATATGAAGATAAGACGTATGAACAATTGAAAGGAATGCCAATGGGATCTCCAGCATCTCCAATAATTGCTGACATCACCATGGAAGAGCTACTAGACGTGTCCTTAAGCAAGATACCGAAACCTCGAATTATAACAAAATATGTGGACGACATATTTGCGATAGTAAAGAAAACCGACGTGGAAAGTACTCTTGACGCATTAAACTCATTCCACAGTCAAGTACAATTTACAATGGAGTTAGAGAAGGATAACAAGCTACCATATTTAGACTGTAACATACTGAGAGATGATAATTGTTTGAGGCTGAAAACCAACAGCAACTGGACGACTAATAAATTATAATTCAAAACACAATAAAAGTATAATCCATATGACAGCAATCAATTTTATAGATCGAATCTTAAGGATAAGTGATGCAGAATTCCACAAGGAGAATGAAATAAAGATAAGACATATATTGACCACAAACGATTTTCCAAATAGAATAATAAGCAGACTAATAAATCGCGTTAAAAATAAAACACTTGACGAAAACGTTAAAACTAAGACTATTGAAGAGCCGAACCATAATAAGGATAAGTCATACAAACCCATGACTTACGTTGAAGGATTCTCAGAGCGTTTTTTCAAATCGGACGTATATAACAAGGACAAGATTCAAATTGCTTCACGCACATCGAGAACAGTAAAGGAATTATTCAGCAACACAAAGTCAAAAATAAAGAATGAGGACAGGAGTAACATAGTGTACAAAATTAAATGTAATGGAGACAAGTCCAACATATGCCCAATGGCATATGTTAGCACTACAATGACCAAACTTAAGACAAGACTTTCGTCGCATAAATCAGACCTTAAAGCTGTAGACAAATCAGTAGAGCAAAAAACAGCACTTGCAGCTCACTGTGCAACAACAGGACACAAGCCCAACTTCACAGACGTCGAGATACTTGCTCAAGAGAATAATCATAGGCGTAGATACACTCTTGAGATGCTTAATATAATAGATCTCTCTCCTGACAAGAGAATGAATTTTCAAAGAAGACACGGAAGAATGCGCGAGAATATATCGACACATCATAAACAAGCATCGACACAAACGAAGCTTAGTGTACGGTGACTTGCAGAACGAACAGCATCACACGAACTCACGTTAGTTATTATCAATATATTATATCTAAAATAATATTGTGATTTGTGAACATTAAAAGTAATTTAATTTTTGTAATTTATGTAGATACAAAATCCCAGAAGATGGTTAGTGGCACTAACCGAAATATTGGAAATAAATATTAAAACAAATCAATAATCGATTGTTTCTATGACCTCAAGCCGAACAAAATTAATAATCAGAATGGAAATAAAATTTTGGCAAAATTTTCTTATAGAAATAAAATTTTGACACAATTTTCTATAGAAATAAATTTTTGACAAAATTATCTATAGAAATAAAATTTCCACAAAGTTTTCTATAGAAATAAATATTTCACAAAATTTTCTCTAGAAATAAAATTTTGTCAAAAATTTCTATAGTAAAAAAATTGTAAAAAATTTTCTATAGAAATAAAATTTTGACAAAATTCATTATAGAAATAAAATTTTGACAATTTTTTTTAAGTAAAATTTTTTTATTTAGAAATAAAATTTTGACAACATTTTTTTAGAAATAAAATTTTAAAAAATTCATTTAAAAATAAAATTTTGACAATTTTTGTAAAGTAAAATTTTGACAAAATTTTCTATAGAAATAAAATTTTAACAAAATTTTCTACAAAAATAAAATTTTGACAAAATTTTCTATTGAAATAAAATTTTGACTAAATTTTCTATAGAAATAAAATTTTGACAAAATTTTCTATAGAAATAAAATTGCAACAAAATTTTCTATACAAATAAAATTTTGACAAAATTTTCCATACAAATAAAATTTTGACAAAATTATCTATAGAAATAAATTTTCCACAAAATTTTCTATAGAAGTAAAATATTTTGTCACAATTTTATTTATATTTCTGTAATGAATAGAAATATAATTTTGACACATTTTTTAGAAATAAAAGCATAAAAGACAAAATTTTCTATTAAAATAAAATGTTGACAAAATTTTCTATAAAAATAAAATTTTAGCAAAATTTTCTACAAAAATTAAATATTGAAAAATTTTCTATAAAATAAAATTTTGAAAAAATTATCTATAGAAAGAAAAATGTCCACAAAATTTTCTATAGAAATAAAATTTTGACAAAAATTTCTATAGAAATAAAATTTTGACAAAATTTTCTATAGAAATAAAATTTTGACAAAATTTTCTATAGAAATAAAATTTTGACAAAATTTTCTATAGAAATAAAATTTTGACAAAATTTTTTATAGAAATAAAATTTTCACAAAATTTGTTGCAGAAATACAATTTTGACAAAATTTTCTATACAAATAAAATGTCGACAAAATTTTCTACAAAAATTAAATATTGAAAAATTTTTTATAAAACAAAATTTTGAAAAAATTATCTATAGAAAGAAAAATGTCCACAAAATGTTCTACAGAAATAAAATTTTGACAAAATTTTCTATAGAAATAAAATTTGGACAAAATTTTTTATAGAAATAAAATGTTAACAAAATTTTCTTAGAAATAAAATTTTGACAAAATTTTCTATAGAAATAAAATTTTGACAAAATTTTCTATAGAAATAAATTTTTGACAAAATTTTTTATAGAAATAAAATGTTAACAAAATTTTCTATAGAAATAAAACTTTTACAAAACTTTCTATAGAATTAAAATTTTCACAAAATTTTTTGTAGAAATAAAATTTTGACAAATGTGTTTTTGAAGAAAACTTTTGTCACAAGTTTATCTCTAAAAATAAAAATTTTAATTTTGACAAAATTTTTATTTAGAAATAAAATGTTGAAAAAATTTTCTATAGAAATAAAATATTGACAAAATTTTCTATGGAAATAAAATTTTAACAAAATTTTCTATAGAAATAAAATTTTGAAAAAATTATCTACAGAAACAAAATTTCCACAAAATTTTCTATAGAAATAAAATTTTGACAAAATTTTCTATAAAAATAAAATTTTGACACAAATTTTTTATAGAAATAAAATTTTTACAAAATTTTCTGTAGAAATAAAATTTTAACAAAATTTTCTATAGAAATAAAATTTTGACAAAATTTTCTATAGAAATAAAATTTTTACAAAATTTCCAATGGAAATAAAATTTTAGAAATTTTTTCAAAATAAACAAAATCTTGACAAAAATTTCTAGAGAAACCAAATTCTGAAATATTAAATCTTTAGATTTAAGATAAAAACGCTTCAAATATAGTTTATGACTTATTTTGAAGATTTAGCATCTTTTGTTTAACGAAAGTCCTAATGAAATATTTTTGAGCTGAAGTGTTTTGCTCATGTACTTTCAATTAAATATTGTTGAACACAAAGCAATTAAAATGTACAACAGTTAAAACGTTTCATTATCTAAGTTTAGGTAATAATCCTTTGAAAATAATGCTTGAAAGCAGGATATAAGAATAGTTTAAAAATATTGTGACAAAATTTAAACCGTACGCAAATTAAATCAATTAAATAAAAACAACTATTGAATACTCTTGGGATAACACATATATGCAATTTACAAAATCAAAGGTTTATTAGTCAAATAATCCTCTAATGTCTCATTT
Source organism: Haematobia irritans (assembly GCF_050003625.1). Classification (NCBI taxonomy): domain Eukaryota; kingdom Metazoa; phylum Arthropoda; class Insecta; order Diptera; family Muscidae; genus Haematobia; species Haematobia irritans. The sequence goes on along the minus strand of NC_134401.1, from coordinate 45,534,335 downwards.
TGTGTTCTGCTGATAATTAAATCAGATTTGTTAACGAATGGTGTAAAACAAAAAATATAAACCTAATGAGAAAGAGCTTCTAAAAAATTAGAAAATTTTGTCAAAATGTCATTTCTATAAAAAATGCTGTCAAAATGTAATTTCTATAAAAAAATGTTGTCAAAATTGTATTTTATAGAAAATTTTAACAAAACTTTATAAGATAAAGACAAAATTTTATTTTTGTAAAAAATTTTGTCAAAATTTTATTTCTATAGAACATTTTTTCATGATTTTATTTCTATAGAAAATTTTGGCAAAATGTTATTTCTATAGAAATTTTTTTTTTAAATTTCATTTCTACAGAAAATTTTATTTCTTGGCCACAGGAACATCAAACTGCACAAATGTAAATATTCTGAGTTTTTGAGAATTTAGATTTAGTTGCAAGTTTTCTTTAAATTTTCGGCTTAAATTCAACATTTTTTTTTAATGTATTTATGAAATACTCTTTCACCCAGAATTCTTTGTATCCTCATTTCTCAACTCTGACCACTTGATCTCTCATCTTCACATATAATTCTATTGCGAATGCCACATTCTTTAGTTGGTAGGTTAAATCTAATGGTTTTTTCAACATTCGTTTGGTTTATCATATCCTGTTTTTTAGTCGTTGGCAAGGAGAGTGAGATGCAAATTCTGTTTTAGCCTGTTTTGATTGTATGTGAATTTGTACAGGTGTAAATATTTCCACAATGCAAAATTCTTTGAAATAACACAAAGATAACACAAAACAATTTTTTTATATATTTTTTTCTTTTGTCGTGTGTCTACATTGTCAGAATTTTTGTCATTTTGTGTTCGGGTACATACTAACGATAGTATTCACCCTATTAACAAGGATGTTTGTATATGTTTTAAGGATCGCATTAAAAGGGCCTTTTTTCAATATAGGAAAGTAGTGAAATAAAAAATCACGTTTTTTCTTGATGATGAGTAAAATGGCGTGACACTGCTTTTGTAGCCTTTTCAAGCAATCAAGAATTTTTTACATCAATATGCCCTCCGCTATAGAATGGGGTCTATGCTAACTTTGTCATGAAAGTCTATACGACCTTAATCTGAAAAAACCAAGGTTGCCAAAAAATACGTATATACCAAATATAAAATTATAAAATTAAAAAAAAACAAAATATTTTGAAATTTGTCAAAATGTTATCTTCATATAAATTTATGTCAAAATTATCCAAAATTTTGTTTCTTTAGAATACTTTGTCAAAAAAGGTTTTTTCTATAATTTTTTTATCTCTATATAAACTTTTGTAAAAATTTTATTTGTATGGACAATTTTTTCAAAATTTTATTTCTATAGAAAATTTTGTTTCTATAGAAAATTTTGTTAAAATTTTGTTTCTATAGAAACTTTTGTTAACATTTTATTTTTATAGAAAATTTTGTTAAACTTTTGTTTCTATCGAAAATTTTGTTAAAATTTTATTTTTATAGAAAATTTTATTAAAATTTAATTTCTATAGAATATTTTGTTAAAATTTTGTTTCTATAGACAATTTTGTTAAAATTTTATTTCTATACAAAATTTTGTCAAAATTTTATTTTAAAGAAATTTTTTAAAAAAATTTTATCCATATGGAAAATTTTGCCAAAATTTTATTTCTATAGAAAATTTTGTCAAAATTTTATTTCTATAGAAAATTTTGTGAAAATTTTATTTCTATAGAAAATTTTGTCAAAATTTTATTTTTACAGAAAATTTTGTTAAAATTTTATTTCTATAGACAATTTTATTTATTTATTTATTTATTTATTTATTTATTTCGTCTAGGGAAAATATTCCTTACAGACTAATGCTTAATAATAAATTGTGTTTAACAAGTTCTTAAATTGATTAATATTCAAAGAAAAGTCTACGTCGTATAGCAAACTTATTCTATTACATTCTGTAAGAAATCTAGTGATGGGCTCATTCATAGCGTAGCTAGTTCTATGACAAGGAACATGAAAAACTTCAAAATTTCTTAATCTTCGGGATGGTACATGAAATCCTATTTTACTAAAAATATAAGGACAATCTAAAGTGCCACATATAACTTTATATAAGAATAGAATGCATTGCAGAAGTCTTCGATCTTTTAATGTAGGCAAATGTATCAATTTACATCGATGCTCATAGAGTGGAATTGGCTCAGTAAAATTGAGTGAACTTAAGCAAAACTTCACAAATTTTTTCTGAAGACGTTCAATACGATTAATATGCGTACTACACGACGGGCTCCAAACAATTTGTGCATATTCTAACTTTGTCCTTACAAGCGCAGTGTACAAAGTCTTGCGAACATAAGGATCTTGAAACTCTGTACTATGTCGTCTGATCAAAGCTAAAAGGGCATAGGCTTTTGGCATTATGTAATCAATATGAGCATTAAATGATAATTTAGAATCGAAAAAAATGCCGAGATCTAAAATCTCACTAACCTGCCTAACACGATTATCGGTAACATAATACTCAGATATCATTGGGGAGTGACGACGACTAAAACATACATAAAAACATTTTCTAACATTTAGTGACAAGTGATTAATCTCACACCAATTCACAATCGAATTTAAATCACATTGAAGATGAATAGCATCTAATAAACTATTGACGCACTTGAATAATTTTAAATCATCTGCATATAACAAAGTGTTGGAAAAAGAAATGCTCTTAGGCAAATCATTTATGAACAAATTAAATAATAGTGGGCCCAGAACACTACCCTGTGGAACCCCTGATTTCGCAAAATAATTATAAGAGTTTACGCCATCAATAGACACCAAGTACACTCTATTGAATAAATATGACCCAATCCACTTTAATGATTTTGAATGAAATCCAATCCTTGCTAATTTCGCAAGCAATATATCATGATCGACTTTGTCAAACGCCTTGGATAAATCAAGAAAAATAGTATCTACTTGGCAACCCCTTTCGAAACTATCTATGCAAAAATTAGTAAATGATAAAAGATTCGTTGTTGTAGACCTGCCACTTACAAATCCATGTTGGTAAGTAGATAAAATCGGCTTAACAGCAGCAGAAATGTAACGATACATAACATGTTCAAATACTTTAGAAACATTCGACAATTTTGATATGGGCCTATAATTAGATATATCAGTTTTATTTCCCGATTTAAAAATTGGAGTTACAAAAGAAATTTTCCAACGATCGATAAATAACCCCGATTGTAATGATTTATTAAATATTAATCGTAACGGTAAACAGACAGAAATAGCAAGTTTTTGTAAAAGAAACGCAGATAAACCATCAACATCAAATTTGCGTGAAGCTTTCAAGGATGCAATTGCATCCAAAATATCACTCTCATTAATTTGAATGAAACCAAAATCTAAACAATCATCAACAAGGTCCAAGTAAGAAGTACTATCATCGTAGTGAACTTCCTCATTGAAATTTGATGCGAAGAAAGTTGCGAATAAGTTAGCTAAATCCACAGAATCATTAACAATAATATCACCTAAATGCATCGACGATGGGTATTCACTGAATGATTTTTTCGAGTCTATATATTGCCAAAAAGACTTAGGATTGTCCTTGATCCTATTCTGAAAGTCTAGTAAGTATTGCTTATATAGAAACTTGTTTAAGTAATCAAATTCACGCGAATAATATTTGTAACGCTCATAATTTACATTATCTTTATAATTCTTAAACAGTTTGTAGAACTTATTCCTTAAATTCTTTAACTTTTTCAATCCTGGCGTGTACCATGGAAGTTTATGCACCTTACCATTACTAGCTCGCAAGTATTTATTAGTATGCATCTGAATTTTATTGACAAAATAAAAATAGCAATCATCTACTGATTTGTCATTAAACGCATCAGCCCAGTTATAATCTAATAACTCCTGATTTAAAATCTCAAAATTACAATTATCAGGGTAAAAATAATTACAATACGATGAACTAATTTTACGAAACATTATAAATTCAAAATCAATTTCTAAAGCCACATGATGCATATCTGGCATGGATAAAGGCATTTCACATTTACTAATATCGAATTGTAAATTGCTACTAATAAAAATTAGATCTAAAATACGATTAAGAGAGTTGACAAACCCATTTATCTGACATAAATTTATACTTAGAAGTGTATCTATAAAATTTATTTCAATTGAAGTATTAACATTCATTGCATATAACAACCGGGAGTCAGGAATTGTAGTCCATATCAGCTTACTTAGATTGAAGTCACCAAAAATAGCAAGTTCATTTTGATGACATTCTTCAGCAATTTGTTTCACATTCTGAATATGCTCATTATATACAGTATAGGAGCTTGTAGGGGGAATGTATGAAACTACCACAGTCAAATTAGATTGGCCACTTATAGTAATACATAATTGATCCAATAAACTGTTATCATTGGGCAAATTTACTCTCATAGCAGCTATACCACGACGGACAGCAACAAGCACACCACCACCCCTCATGTTAAAATTTTATTTCCATTCAAAATTAAAACTTTATTTCTATAGAATATTTTGTTAAAATTTTATTTCTATAGAAAATTTTGTTAAAATTTTATTTCTATACAAAATTTTGTCAAGGTTTTATTTCTATAGAAAAATTTGTCAACATTTTACTTTGACGTAATTTTTTAAAAAAAAGTTATACATATGGAAAATTTTGTCAAAATTTTATTTCTATCGAAAATTTTGTCAAAATTTTATTTCTATCGAAAATTTTGTCAAAATTTTGTTTCTATAAAAAAGTTTGTCAAAATTGTGTTTCAATAAAAAAGTTTGTCAAAAATTTTATTCTAATATCGAAAATTTTGTCACAATTTTATTTCTATAGAAAATTTTGTCAAAATTTTATTTTTATCGAAAATGTTTTCAAGAATTTTATTTCTATAGAAAAGTTTGTTAGAATTTAGTTTCTATAGAAAATGTTGTTAAAATTTTATTTCTATACAAAATTTTGTCAAAATTTTATTTCTATAGAAAATTTTGTCAAAATTTTATTTTATAGAAATTTTGTAAAAAATGTTATCCATATGGAAGATTTTGCCAAAATTTTATTTCTATCGAAAATTTTGTCAAAATTATATTTCTATCGAAAATTTTGTCAAAATTTTATTTCTATAGAAAATTTTGTCAAAATTTTATTTCTACCGAAAATTTTGTCAAAATTTTATTATAATAGCACATTTTGTCAAAATTTTATTATAATAGCACATTTTGCCAAAATTTTATTTCTATAGAAAATTTTTTCAAAATTTTATTTCTATAGGAAATTTTTTCAAAATGTTATTTCTATAGAAAATGTTGTCAAAATTGTATTAAAAAAATTGTCAACATTTTATTTCTATGGGAAATTTTGTCAAAATTTTATTTCTATCGAAAATTTTGTTTCTATAAAAAAATTTTGTCAAAATTTTGTTTCTATAAAAAATTTTGTCAAAAATTTTATTTTTATAGAAAATTTTGTAAAAATGTTATTTCTATAATTTTTTTTTTTTAAAATTTGTTTCTATAGAAAATTTTGTTAAAATTTTATTTTTATAGAAAGTTTTGTTAAAATTTTATTTCTATAGAATATTTTGTTAAAATTTTAGTTCTATAGAAATTTTTGTTAAAATTTTATTTCTATACAAAATTTTGTCAAAATTTTATTTCTATAGAAAATTTTGTCAAAATTTTATTTTAAAGAAATTTTGTAAAAAATGTTATCTATATGGAAATTTTGCCAAAATTTTATTTCTATAGAAAATTTTGTCAAAATTTTATTTCTATAGAAAATTTTGTCAAAATTTTATTTCTATCGAAAATTTTGTCAAAATTTTATTTCTATAGAAAATTTTTTCAAAATTTTATTTCTATAGAAAATTTTTTCAAAATGTTATTTCTATAGAAAATGTTGTCAAAATTGTATTAAAAAATTGTCAACATTTTATTTCTATGGAAAATTTTGTCAAAATTTTATTTCTATCGAAAATTTTGTTTCTATAAAAAAATGTTGTCAAAATTTTGTTTCTATAGAAAACTTTGTTAAAATGTTATTTTTATAGAAAGTTTTGTTAAAATTTTATTTCTATAGAATATTTTGTTAAAATTTTAGTTCTATAGAAATTTTTGTTAAAATTTTATTTCTATACAAAATTTTGCCAAAATTTTATTTCTATAGAAAATTTTGTCAAAATTTTATTTTAAAGAAATTTTGTAAAAAATGTTATCTATATGGAAATTTTGCCAAAATTTTATTTCTATAGAAAATTTTGTCAAAATTTTTTTCTATCGAAAATTTTGTCAAAATTTTATTTCTATCGAAAATTTTGTCAAAATTTTATTACAATAGCAAATTTTGTCAAAATTTTGTTTCTATAGAAAGTTTTCTCAACTTTTTTTTTATAGAAAATTTTGTTAAAATTTTATTTCTATAATTTTTTTTAAATTTTATTTCTATAGAAAATGTTGTCAAAATTCTATTAAAAATAATTGTCAACATTTTATTTCTATGGAAAATTTTGTCAAAATTTTATTTCTATTTTTTTGTGTAACCGAAATCCTATGGGTAGTGATACCAGTTTGCGTTTATTAAACTGAATATCATGACCTGGGATTAATATATCCTTTTCAGTGTAAATCACATTTAAACTTTTGAGGAAAAATGGAGAAATATTCTCCCGCATAAGCTCTGCCTCAAAATAACCACAACAGCCTTAGTGGGAATCTGTTTCATAAAAAAAAAACACCCCATTAATCCTTGGGACATTTTCTGTGTTCCTCTTGCGAGTATGACCAACTAGCCATAATGGTCAACATCATGTTTAGGAAAATATGAGAATTGTAGACAAAACTTCTAAAACTTTGAATACCACTCCTATATCGTATGTCCCCATAGTTTCAATCTTACATAGGTAATAGAGGATTCTACCCTAGCATGGAAACAAAGTCTCATTGGTGCATCCATAAACTTACCAATATGGATAGTTGGCATCTGCTATAATGTGTACTCATAGTTTTTGGTTAGTCTCCCAACCGAAAATAGAAAAAACTCTTAGTTCCATAGTCTTTGATCTGGCCTCTACCTATATTCTCCTTTACTCCCAGATGACCATTGTTTTGTTTGCTTATGTCCTTTATTCTCATCCCCTCCAATATACGTCCAGTCACCAGCTGTTGTTAGACTTTGGCTCGATGTTGGTTCTTGTTATGGTTATTGCGCCTCTTGGCCTTTGGTCATCTATAGGGGGTCAGCTGTGGTAAAAGAAGCTTAAATCCTTTCGTCTTGCCTCAATATTTGGCTAATTTCGGTTTGCAAAATTTCCTTTTGAAATTTATTGAGCACCATGTGTTTTGGTGTTTTCTTCAATGTTTGCTTTTGGCAAGCAATATAAATAGTTAAGTAATCGCTTTTTGCAATTCTTCGGGTATTTTTCGGTTTTTGTTATGGCAAATTCTATTGACAAAATTTTATGGTGGGAGAAACGGAAGAAGCACTAAAGAATTGAGTATTATACAATTTGATTTGTCAATTAAAATAATTTAATTTAAATTGTATGATTATTTTATTTTTTTTTTGTGAGAGAGTGGTTAAAAATGCCTTTACGCATCGTACACATGAACGTCTCTCGTCGTATGCTGGACTCGATCGATATATTTCGATAATACCGACTAAAAGACCCCGACCCTTAGGTTAGGTGGCAGCCCGATGTTTCAGGCTCACTTAGACTATTCAGTCCATTGTGATACCACATTGGTGAACTTCTCTCTTATCACTGAGTGCTGCCCGATTCCATGTTGAGCTCAATGACAAGGGACCTCCTTTTTATAGTCGAGTCCGAACGGCGTTCCACATTACAGTGAAACCATTTAGAGAAGCTTTGAAACCCTCAGAAATGTCACCAGCATTACTGAGGTGGGATAATCCACCGCTGAAAAACTTTTTGGTGTTCGGTCGAAACAGGAGTCGAACCCACGACCTTGTGTATGCAAGGCGGGCATGCTAACCATTGCACCACGGTGGCTCCCTTATCGCTCCGACCCTTATGGCTCCTGTAGTTTTGATCCACCTCCGTACCTTTTGCACATTACTTCGAGGAAGACTCCCATGTAGGTGCTTGACCTATTCGTCTACCGTGTCTGCGTCCAGACCGTAGACCGTTACTATTCTGCCGTCATTTTTTTGTCTTCTTATCCGCATGAGCTACCCCGTGATTTTAAAACTATACGCGAATGCTTGTAAGACATTTGCCCATTTGAGACTATTAAAAGCATTTTTCACGTCTTGGTTTGCAAGTTGGAACGACAGGTCTGCTATGATTGGTGCCTCAATGGCTAGCTAGAGTCACGTCCATCACATCTCTAAGTGCTCCATTTGCCCTTTGTCTCGTTCCTCCATCGGTCCTGTCATTTATCTCTGATCTCTTGTCGAATTTTCGGTATCAAGTCCGTCGCGCCTTGTCGCTCAGTCGCCTGGAGGTCTATTGGGATCGTTCCTGTTATCACTAGTGCGGCTTCCCCCTGCGGTATGTTAAAGTAATCCTCAGAGTAATCCCCAGTTCTCTACACTGAAAGCAGCTTTTTCGCCCTAGTCTGACTCTGTAGGGTCGACGCCTAGATCTCACATCTATAGAGGAATATACTGTTATACATCAGTATATTGGTTCTGCTTGGAAAAGGGCCTCCTATGTTTGCCATCAGCATGCTCAATCGCTACGTTATCGTAGCAGCTTTCTCCGTTGGGTACTTTATTTGCTTGCAGTACGTTAGCTTCAAGTCCAGCCTTAGTCCCATGTACTTTATTGAATGCTTTATTGGGATTACCATGTCGCCTATATGCATCTCTATTTCTATAGACAGATACCGTCTCGTTAATAGTAGCAGTTCGGTCGTTTGGATGGCTAATTGTATGTCATTCGTGTCTAACCAGTCTTTCGCGCGTATCATTTTGCGTTGAGCCACTTCAGTATTTCTCGCACTTATCACAGCGGCTATATCATATGCGTAGCCACCAAGGAATGTATCATGTATCATGGGTATCTTCAGTATCTCATCGTATGTTGCAATCCAGAGATCTGGTCCAAGGATTGAGCTTTGTGCGGCACCTGAGGTTACCTCCATTCTTCACCTGAGGATGCCTCTATTCTCCCTGTATAGTGTCATATATCAAAAACTCGGTCCATGAGGTCTTCTTTCAATACTGTCGTCAAATATTTCGGTATGTAAAATATCGAATCTAGGGTGTAAATTACTTCTGTCTACCTCAGGCTGTTGAAAGCCTTCTTAATATCCAGCGTCGCCAGTAGAATTATAGATCTCGAAGCTTGACTTCCCTCTTGTGTCGCCCGGAAGGCGTCTAATACTTCCTTAAGGGATTCAAGAGTCGATTTTCCAGGTCTACATCCGTATTGGTCAGGCCCCCAACAGTACTGATAGCCTCGTCAAGTCTTATATTGATGAGCCAGCTGTGTCGAGCATGCCCTATGGTATGTACGACGATGGCGACGCGTAGTCGCCCTAGCTGATAAGATTTTTTCTTCGTTCTTTGCACACTTTGGGGAAGATATCTTCTATTAGGTAGCTGTTGTACATAGCAAGTAAGATCTCGGGTCGCTTGGTTGCTATTTCCTTAATTAACTCTGCGGGTATGCCATTAGGACCAGGTGCCTTCTTGTCCTTGAGGCTTTTGGTGGCATTTTGCAGTTCCTCTTTTGCAAAGACGGGGATGTTTGTGAGTGCTTCTGTGTCGTTCTCGTCTTCTCTGATTTCCTGCCTTGGGAATAAAGTTTCCACGGTGTTCCATCTTGTCCACCGGACCTCTAGTGGCTAGTTTCTGCATAACTATTTGGCATCCTGCTCCCAAAGGATTATTGTTTATGACTAATCTTATCTCTCTTACTCTTGCTTATACTGTACCGTAATTGGTTCTTTGCCTCTTTGTAGGCGTTGTGGTCTGTCTCTGCGTCACCCCTGCATCATGCCCCGGTGTATTTCCCCCTGGTCTTTATACAATTACATCTGCATTCATCGCTCCGGTATTCCACAAGTATACCGCCTTGCGGCCAGTGTTATGCTTTTTATTTGGCATGGCCTTACTTAGACCACTAAATTAAATTACAATTTAATTTAATTTATCACTTAATTTTATATTCTTGACATCCATCCATTTTTTTGACTCGATAGAGATTGAAATTTTTACTGCCGTCAATTTTTCCCAGTGCAACTTTTAGAATCTTTTTTTAAGTCAAATGCATAATTCCATCATCTGTATATACGTACATCCTACAATGGCCATCCATCAGGCAAATACGTATGGACGTAGGAAGGCTTTTCTCTACTATCATGGATAAGACTATGATGGATCATATCATGAATATTTTATTGATAAACATCATCATTTCAAGGTCCATTCAAAATGTATTTCCATCTTCTCCTTTCCTCTGTAGAAATCTCTATGAAATTATAGATGATGGAGGGATGAGGCATGATGGTGGAGATGAGAGAGAGACGTAGAAACACATGTAACCATCTGGAATGGCAATTTGCTATTGGTATTGAGCTACATGAGCTACTATTCTATATGTGATGCTTGTTATTATGAATGAATTTTCAAACTTGATGTGGCTCAGATGTGGAAATTGAAAATTTTGATTGTTTTCTGTAATGCAAGAATTTTGCAAGATGTTTGCCTTCGAAGAAACTTAAATGTTTTATATTCTTTCAAACGGGACACCTGTAACATATTTAGGGATTTTAATGCTATTTAGCTTATTGTTTAAATGTACTAACATAGAAAGAAGACGTAATTAATTTTATGATAGTTTTGTATAGTTGTTGTGAAGTCTAAAAATCTAGATAAGGGTCGATCTATATGAAGGAAGTAAACCATTGACTTATTGTACATGTTACAAACTATTGTACATTTTTAATAAATATCCAGGTCCATTTTAAATAATAATATAATAACAATTATTACATAAAAAATTGAAAATTAAAATAAAATAAATGAAACATTATAGTCTCTTGCGCCCGAGTAGGGACCCGAAAAAAGGCCATCAACACAGCTGAGAGGAGCTTTGCAATTCCATGTCAGGACAAATTTAATTTTTCCTTAATTTATGACAATAAATCAAAAAATTTTTAAGTTTATGAATTTCCTCGAAATAAATTGTTGAATTATCAATTCTGATTAATTTTCCCTATTATGAATTTTAATTATCTTGTATTTAGCTGAAATGTCAATTAAACGAAACTAGAATCATGGTTTGATGGCTAGAATATCGCTTGAATTTCATTCTGTTCTACTTCTACCCCTTAGCTGTGTTCATGGTATGGAGCCCAACATGGGTCACGAAACCACGACCCGGAGATAAAGAGTATCATGCTCTATCAACTGAGCGAGTCGTGATTGGCGCCCGAGCAGGGACCTAAAACAAGGCCATGAACACAGCTGAGGGGAGCTTTTCATTTAAGTGTATCATGCTCTACCGATGATTCTAAATTCTAAATTCGTTTAATTTACAATAAACTTTACTCGATAGCAATTCAGCTAAATACAAGATAATTAAACTTCGCAATAGTAAAATTAACCCGAAATGATAATTCAAACATTAATTTAGTGGAAATTCATAAACATAAAAATAAAAAAAATAAATTCATAGGGTATGGTGAAACGGGACAAAAATTTGCCCAAAATAAGTGTTGAACTTTTATTCAGAAGCACTTTCGAAACATCTGTATACAGCTTTTGAAAATGATTCTTATCGTGATGTAATGTATCCAAAACTGGAGATCGGTCTATATGGGGGCTATATCCAAACATTGACCCACGCAAACCATATTTGGTATAAAACACATCCAGATTTTCCACTTTAAAGCGATATGCCGCAGATAAAAGAAGTGTTTGTGAAAAATTAAAACATGATATCACAATGGACTGAATAGTCTAAGCGAGCCTGAAAATAGATCAGGTTGCCAGTTTAACCTAACCTACATCATGATAACTTCATTATTGGAGGATGCAACTTGATTACAACAGAAGGACATCGTTAGATCATCTTAGAATTTGGCCCTAATCGGGCCAATGAATCGGTTTCCTAATTTTACTTGGTTTGATAGTGTTTGCCAATCAATACTTAACAGTTTGGCTTATAAGTCCCCGGTCTAACAAAGAAAAACGCATTTTTTTGTCAAAATTCGTTTTTATTATTCAACATATTTCCCTTCAAGAGCGATACAACGATTATAACCAACTTCCAATTTGTTGATACCATTTTGGTAGTACTCCTTCGGTTTTGCCTCAAAATAGGCCTCAGTTTCGGCGATCACTTCTTCATTGCAGCCAAATTTTTTTCCTGCGACCATCCTTTTGAGGTTTGAGAACAAGAAAAAGTCGCTGGGGGCAGATTTGGAGAATACGGTGGGTGGGGAAGCAATTCGAAGCCCAATTCATGAATTTTTGTCATCGTTCTCAATGACTTGTGGATCGGTGTGTTGTCTTAGTGCAACAAAATTTTTTTCTTCTTCATGTAGGGCCGTTTTGCCGCGATTTCGACCTTCAAATGCTCCAATAACGCCATATAATAGTCACTGTTGATGGTTATTCCCTTCTCAAGATAATCGATAAAAATTATTCCATGCGCATCCCAAAAAACAGAGGCCATTACTTTGCCAGCGGACTTTTGAGTCTTTCCACGCTTCGGAGACGGTTCACCGGTCGCTGTCCACTCAGCCGACTGTCGATTGGACTCAGGAGTGTAGTGATGGAGCCATGTTTCATCCATTGTCACATATCGATGGAAAACTCGGGTGTATTACGAGTTAACAGCTGCAACAACCGCTCAGAATCATCAACACGTTGTTGTTTTTGGTCAAATGTGAGCTTTCGCGGCACCCATTTTGCACAGAGCTTCCGCATATCCAAATATTTATGAATGATATGACAAATATGTTCCTTTGATATCTTTAAGGCATCTGCTATCTCGAACAACTTCATTTTACGGTCATTCAAAATCATTTTGTGGATTTTTTTGATGTTCTCGTCGGTAACCACCTCTTTCGGGCTTCCACTGCGTTCACCGTCCTCCGTGCTCATTTCACCACGCTTGAATTTTGCATACCAATCAATTATTGTTGATTTCCCTGGGGCAGAGTCCGGAAACTCATTATCAAGCCAAGTTTTTGCTTCCACCGTATTTTTTCCTTTCAGAAAACAGTATTTTATCAAAACACGAAATTCCTTTTTTCCATTTTTTTCACAATAACAAAAGTTGATTCACAAAAGACGCTCTATCTCACAAACTAATTTTAAGGTTGGTACTATATAAAAACGCCATCTATGTGTCAGACCGGGAACTTATCAGCCAACCTATTACTTACAAACTGGGACGGAACTTCGGCTTCACTGAGACTGCAACATGTTTGCAGATATCATATCTGTCGCAACGATTACAATATACAACGGATTGAACGCACAATTCTTTTCTTCTTCCTCTTTACTTCCAATACTTGAATCCCTCCTCTTCTCAATATATTCGAATAATGTACCTGACCAAATTAGGCATAATCATATGCAGCTTTATTTCTCATGCAAACTGAATTCTATTGATAGGTTAGGTTAGGTTAAAGCGGCAGCTCGATTAAGATTCAGGCTCACTTAGACTATTCAGTCCATTGTGATACCACACTAACTAAAAGTGCCTATTACCTTCTTGATTAGTTTCTTCTGTTGAACCAACCATATTGTTCCAAAAACATTAACAGACTGCTTAAGTTATCGTTTTCCAGGTCCACCAGTAATCTAAAGCTATATGCCCCTAAAATTTGCTTACGCCTTGCTCAAAATGCAGGACACTCACACAAGAGGTGTTTAATTGATTCCTTTTCCTCCGCATCATGACAGTTCATACAATAGGCAGCGACCCGTTATAGCAGATATCAGAAGTTATATCTGACGACTCGAGAACACTAGCATATCTAGTGTGCGGTTTATGTTTAAATGGGGCCATATTTGCTTGGTGTCGTTACAACCCTTGCAATTCTGCCATCGAACATTTGCCATCATAACAGCCTTCTCACGCAGTATAAGCTTGCAGGTAGCTAGGGGCATACCAACAGATTCTAGATCCCATGGAATATGTAGGTTAGGTTAGGTGGCAGCCCGATATAACAGGCTCACTTAGACTATTCAGTCCATTGTGATACCACATTGGTGAACTTCTCTCATATCACTGAGTGCTGCCCGATTCCATGTTAAGCTCAATGACAAGGAACCTCCTTTTTATAGCCGAGTCCGAACGGCGTTCCACATTGCAGTGAAACCACTTGGAGAAGTTTTGAAACCCTCAGAAATGTCACCAGCATTACTGAGGTGGGATAATCCAGCGCTGAAAAACCTTTTAGTGTTCGGTCGAAGCAGGAAGCGAACCCACGACCTTGTGTATGCAAGGCGGACATGCTAACTATTACACCACGGTGGCTTCCAATTAGCCATGCAAACCACAGAACTGCTACTACAAACGAGACGGTATCTGCCTCTAGATATATAGATGCACATAGACGACATGGTAATCCCAACAAAGTAGTCAATCTAGTACTTGGGACTAAGGCCTCCTTTTTATAGCCGAGTCCGAACGGCGTTCCTCATTGCAGTGAAACCACTTAGAGAAGCTTTGAAACCCTCACCAGTATTACTGAGGTGGGATAATCCACCGCTGAAAAACTTTTTGGTGTTCGGTCGAAGCAGGAATCGAGCCCACGACCTTGTGTATGCAAGGCGGGCATGCTAACCATTGCACCACGGTGGCTCCCGGTGGAATATGTAAGGTAGTCCCTAACCTTGCAAACTCATCCGCTTCGAAATACTGAATTGAGCCTCAGAAAACGGTTTAGTTCTTGAACACAATAAGTCTTTGGGAAGTATAGTTCGGAACAGATATTTTAACATAGGTGATAACATCAACATCTATCACAGATCCACTCAAATGGTAGACAAAGAAAAGAATCTTGGGTTATATTGAGTAAGAATATTTCTTCGACCTACGGAAAACTATATTCAATGCTTAAAAGTCTGTGTACTACAAATCGCACAGCGTCATCACTCATTGGAAAAACATTTCTTTATTAGCACGATCCGTCTCTGGAATCAGTGCCCGAATGTACTGCAATTAATATCTAATACGCAACGATTCAAAAGGAATACTCTTGAATACTATCCACTAAAATGGAATAGACTACTTCCTGCAACCACAAACTCCCTTCAACATTCCTATTTATTGAACCTTATAAGCTATGGATAATGTCTAGAGTTTTGATAATTATAAACTGATGTGCATTCGTTTTGGCCAACATATCCGTTTTGTATCACCAGAGCATCAGTTTTCGTTTCTCTGATGCAGCAACCGACAATGACTACCCACCCACCCAGTCTCTTCAAGATCTTTAGTTTGGATTAATTGTAGTCCAAAGTGAGTGTGAGTGTTTATGGTTGGAGTACGGTTTGTTGGTTGCTGTACTGACCATGTTACTGCTGATGTTTGACCAAAGGATAAACATGCATTTGTCTAATGGTGGTATGCTTGTTGGCAACTAAAAGGATATGTCCCTCATATGCACTCACACATATATCATATATGAATCCACACAGGCATTTGACCATACACACTCATACCCAGGCTTGCAAAAGCAACATCTGTCCAACACACATCATAAATGCATTAGTTTAACAAACGTAACAATATTTTGAACACAACAAATGTGTATTGGTATGGGTCACAAAAATTCACTTATTTTATCCTTTTTAAAATTTTAAATTATTAATTTACTTTAATTTATGTTTTTGCGGGTAAGGCTAGAAAGATGCTTTATGCACCTGATATTGTGTCCACCCGTGTGCCGGACTCCAATTGGTCACCGGCTAAAAATCCATCCCTCTTCCCTTGGGATATGATTACTACTTCGAAACCGCTTTCGCATTACTTCGAGGTCGACCCGTATATCGGACTCCAATTGGCTATCGGCTAAACACCCATCCCTCTTCCCTTGGGGTATGATTACCTTCTCGGAACCACTTTCGCATTACTTCGAGGTCGACCCCACGTGGTCCCTGACCGTCTGCTTCTAGTCCGCATCCAGATCCAAGCGTACATTACTCATGTCGTTGGCTCCATGTAAATCTTTTTCCTGCGGAAAACGTTTTACACGAATCGCCTTATGGTATCCCAGTTCTTCTCACTCTGTACCATCTTCTGGATTATATTTCTCGGAGAGACATGCCCAATTTCATCCTCTGTCCGACGTTCTGTCCGTCGGCTACATCTACAGAATGTATGCTGGGCATCATCCGCGACCTCTCCTTCTTCGTACAGACATGTCGTTGGCTCCATGTAAATCTTTTTCCTGCGGAGAACATTTTCTACAAACCGCCCTATGACCGCCCTATGACCTCCCAATACTTCTCACTCTATACCATCTTCTGGATTATATTTCTCGGAGAGACATGTCCAATCTCATCTTCTAGCGCTGTCCATCGTTCTGCCCACCCGGTACATCTAAAGAATCTTTGTTGGGCATCATCCGCGACCTCTCCTCCTTCGTAGGAACAGTTCTCTAAGCCACATTTCCCACTACGATGCATGTACTTCCGAAAGTATCCGTGACCTGAAAGCATCTGAGTCATGTAATACGTCACTTCCCCATATATTCGCTCTCTTGCCATAGCTCTATGTCAGTTATAATGCATTGGTTCCATCTGCCCTTTGTCTCGTTCCTCCATCGTTTCTGCCATCCGTGTCTGGTCTCTGGTCTCTTGTCGAATGTTCGGTATCAAGTCCGTCACGCCTTGTTGTTTTGCCTCGAAAACCTTTTGCCGCTAAATCGCCTGGGGTTCTATGGGGATCGTTACTGCTATCACTAGTGCGGCTTCACCCTATACCGTGCGACATGCTGAAGAAATTCTCAGAGCTACCGTTCTCTGAACTGAAAACAGCTTTTTCGCCCTAGTCCGTCTCTGTAGGGTCGACACCCAGATCTCACATCCATAGAGGAGTATACCGTTAGTCATCTCCATGAGTATCCTTTTCTTGCTTGGAAGAGGGTCTCCTTTGTTTGCCTTCAGCCTGCTTAGTCGCGACGTTATCGTAGCAGCTTTCTCCGTTGCGGGCTCTATCTGCCTGGAGTACGTTAGTTTTGAGTCCAGCTTTAGTCTCAAGTACTTGATTGTCTACTTTGTTGGGATTACCATGTCGTCTATGTGCATCTATATATCTAGAGGCAGATACCGTCTCGTTTGTAGTAGCAGTTCTGTGGTTTGCATGGCTAATTTGAAGCCACCGTGGTGTAATAGTTAGCATGTCCGCCTTGCATACACAAGGTCATGGGTTCGCTTCCTGCTTCGACCGAACACTAAAAAGTTTTTCAGCGCTGAATTATCCCACCTCAGTAATGCTGGTGACATTTCTGAGGGTTTCAAAACTTCTCCAAGTGGTTTCACTGCAATGTGGAACGCCGTTCGGACTCGGCTATAAAAAGGAGGTTCCTTGTCTTTGAGCTTAACATGGAATCGGGCAGCACTCAGTGATAAGAGAGATTCACCAATGTGGTATCACAATGGACTGAATAGTTTAAGTGAGCCTGATACATCGGGTTGCCACCTAACCTAACCTATGGCTAATTGTAAGCCATGCGTGTCTAAAGCGTCTTTCGCAAGTATCATGGTCTGGCGAAGTTTGCGTTTAGCCTCTTCAGTATTTATCGCTCTTATCACAGCAATTATGTCATCAGAGTAGCCAACAAGGTATGTATCATCCGGCATGGGTATCTTCAGTATCTTGTCGTATGTTGCATTCCAGAAATCTGGTCCAAGTATTGAGCCTTGTGAGACACCCGAGGTTACCTCCATTCTTCTTGGGCCCTCTATAGTGTCGTATATAAAAACTCGGTCATTGAGATAGTCTTTCAATATTCTCGTCAAGCATTTCGCTATGTGAAATATGGATTCTAGGGTGTATATAACGTCGGCCCACCTTAGACTATTGAAGGCGTTCTTTATGTTCAGCATCGCCAGTAGAATTATAGATCTCGATGTGTGACTGCTCTGTTCCAGGTTTTCTGGTAGTTACCGATAACATCAAGTAGTTCCTCTATTTCGGAGACTCCGCCCTGAACGTTCCTACTTATGTTCCTCTGTCTACTTATTGCGGCCTTCATCTTGCGGAGTGTCAATTGACACTTAGCTAGGGCTTCCTCTTCCGATTTCCTCATTTTCATGGTGAACTCGTGTTTCGGCAAGCTGTATTATGAAAAAGTTTTCTCCGATCCCACTTTCCCTTGGATTGCTCCGAGTCTCGCATTCCTTGGGGTCTACTAAAATCCCTCGTGGTGTGTCTATTTCTGGTATAGTCTCTCCTTCATAAGTAGGAACCGCGGCGGTATGACGTGTCGATTTTACCGGTGACCGCATTATTTTAGAGCTGCTTCTAAAGATCCATGCTAGCTCTCTATCTCCGGCTCTCCTATCAGTCGAATTGTTATTCAGGATATTCATTGAATATGGGTCCCAACTTGGACCGTTATCTGTGTCCTATAACGGACACAGTATCCCCAGTATGCCCTTTGAAGTATCCCCGAGGGTGTCTATGCAAGTAGTGAGGTTTTCGCGAGCGTTGACACAGACCTTATGGGAGCCAGGTCGGGCACTAATCTGAGCAGAGAACCTGCATTGCCAATTTAATGGTACGTGAAACATAGCGTTTCCCAAGCCCTGCCATGGGTTTAACGGGACTGGGCTAGTTGTGACATTAGCCTAAAAGCCATTTCCCTGAGATGTCACTCCCAGGTACTCAGGTAACAGAATGCCACAACTGTCGGCTCACTGCATCTATTCCTATCCATAGTTTAAATCATCGCATATTCGTAATTTCGTGTCAATGCCATTCCTATGTTCTCCGTGTTTGATTAAGGAGGGCATCACTCCCCTTACTGCACCTACCAATAGGGCACCCTTGTGGGAGGATGCCTACTTAACTGGCGGCATCCGATCACCATGTCGAAAAAGACGTCCTCGGTTATAATTGCCTTTTTATATCACGTTCTCAGTCTTTGCCACTCTTGGTTACAAGCTGCTTATTTTTTACAGCTGACCTTAGAGGTCGTCCAGCTAACCACCATCTGCTGTCCCCGATGGAAGCCTGAGTTCAGCCCCATCATTTAATTTAATTTAATTTTAACATATTTAAAACCAACTAAATAATTCATTTAAATTCCTATCAAATCGGGTATTTATGTTTTGCGATGAGGATATAAAAATTCGGATTTTAGTGGACCCACTCTTTTATGTGCAATTCAAACCTATCAACAATTGCACTAAGATAGGCTACCGCCTCTTCCCACACAAACCCCTCCCCCACAAAAGATGTTCAACAATCAAGCATATCCCTAAAGGCCATGTCATGAATACTTCAGCTTGGTTAGCTAGCTGTATGGCTTGGAGGTTATGATGGGTATGAATGGCCAAGTTTGTGTAAAGCCTTAATGCAATTCCTTTGTTAAGCTGACTGACACACAAAAGAAAATCCATCGATGATGACCAGTGCCCCAGTGGTCAATGGTAGGCCCCCAGGAAGCAAACAACAGCAGCTGTCGTTTGCCTCGTCGATGTTGCTGTAAGCAACAACCGACAATAACCACCAAGAGCAACATCAGCAGAAACATGGTCAGCACTTTAGTGTATCTATGTGTGCTTGTGTGTGTGTGTGTGTGTATGAGTGCATATGTATGCTTGTATACAACGAACATGGCATATAAATTAGCAACATTTTGTACAAATTGCTTTATGATGCTTCTCTGAGGCTCATGCTACTGCTGCAACAATTGCTGTTACATTTACTTGTTGTTGCCTGTTTTGATGTAGCATTGGTTATTTGGATGGTCTTCTCGAATTACAAGCTGCTTGTGTCGCCAACACTGATGTCGCTACTGTTGTTAGATCTCTTGTTGCCTTCATGGTCAGTTATTGCGATTTCTTTGCGTTAGAGAAACTATCCAGGATATGTCTCAAAGCATGAGCATGGACGTACAGCTGATGTCTTTGTATTTCCTGACCAAGGATGGACTAGGATGAATTTTCCTGTTGTTTGTTTTTAAATATTTCAAGTTCTGCTGGGAAAAAATATTTGTACTGTCGCATGTCAAAAGATTTTCATTCGCATTATTTTCCATGAAAACAGAATTAGTTCACATAAATAATTTTGCAATTAAAATTTAACTAAATTTGAAAAAATGCAATTAAAAATTTAATTGGATGAATCGTTTCTATTACAAAAAAAGTCACATAAATTAATTGGAAAAATTAAAAAAATAATTAAATCAATTTTTTAATTGAAATCGGTGTTTCGAATTTTGACCACATTTTTCTATAGAAATAAAATTTTGACGAAATTTTCTATAGTAATAAAAACTTGACAAAATTTTCTATATCAATAAAAACTTGACAAAATTTTCTATAGAAATAAAATGTTGACAAAATTTTCTATAGAAATAACATTTTTACAATATTTTCTATAGAAATAAAATGTTGACAAAATTTTCTATAGAAACACAATTTGGTAAAATCTTCTATAGAAATAAAAATTTCACAAAATTTTCTATCAAAATAAAATTTTCACAAAATTTTCTATGGAAATACAATTTGGACAAAATATTCTATAGAAACAAAATTTTGACAAAATTTTCTATAGAAATAAAAATTTGACTAAATAAAATTTTGACAATATTTTCTATAGAAATAAAATTTTGACAAAATTTTCTATAGAAATAAAATTTGGACAAAATATTCTATAGAAAAAAAATTGACAAAATTTTCTATAGAAATAAAAATTTGACAAAATTTTCTATAGAAATAACAATTCGACAAAATTTTCTATAGAAATAACATTTGGACAAAATTTTTTATAGAAATAAAAATTTGACAAAATTTTCTATAGAAATAAAATTTTGACAAAATTTTCTATAGAAATAAAATTTTGACAAAATTTTCTATAGAAAAAACATGTTGACAAATTTTTCTATAGAAAAAGCATTTTGACAAATTTTTCTTTAAAAATAAAATGTTGACAAAATTATCTATTGAAATAAAATATTGACAAAATCTTCTATCTAAATAAAATTTTGACAACATTTTTTATGGAAATAAAATGTTTGCAAAATTTTCTATAGAAAAACACTTTTGATAAAATTTTGTGTAGGAATAGGACAAAATTTTCTATAGAAATAAAATTTTGACAAAATTTTCTATAGAAAAAAAAATTTTTGAATAAAATGTTGACAAAATTTTCTATAGAAACACAATTTGGTAAAATCTTCTATAGAAATAAAAATTTGACAAAATTTTCTATCAAAATAAAATTTTTACAAAATTTTCTATGGAAATACAATTTGGACAAAATATTCTATAGAAACAAAATTTTGACAAAATTTTCTATAGAAATAAAAATTTGACTAAATAAAATTTTGACAATATTTTCTATAGAAATAAAATTTTGACAAAATTTTCTATAGAAATAAAATTTGGACAAAATATTCTATAGAAAAAAAATTTGACAAAATTTTCTATAGAAATAAAAATTTGACAAAACTTTCTATAGAAATAACAATTCGACAAAATAATATTTGGACAAAATATTCTATAGAAAAAAAATTTGACAAAATTTTCTATAGAAATAAAAATTTGACAAAACTTTCTATAGAAATAACAATTCGACAAAATTTTCTATAGAAATAAAATTTGGACAAAATTTTTTATAGAAATAAAAATTTGACAAAATTTTCTATAGAAATAAAATTTTGACAAAATTTTCTTAGAAATAACAATTCGACAAAATTTTCTATAGAAATAAAATTTGGACAAAATTTTTTATAGAAATAAAAATTTGACAAAATTTTCTATAGAAATAAAAATTTGACAAAATTTTCTATAGAAATAACAATTCGACAAAATTTTCTATAGAAATAAAATTTGGACAAAATTTTTTATAGAAATAAAAATTTGACAAAATTTTCTATAGAAATAAAATTTTGACAAAATTTTCTATAGAAAAAGCATTTTGACAAATTTTTCTTTAGAAATAAAATGTTGACATAATTATCTATTGAAATAAAATATTGACAAAATCTTCTATCTAAATAAAATTTTGACAACATTTTTTATGGAAATAAAATGTTTGCAAAATTTTCTATAGAAAAATACTTTTGATAAAATTTTGTGTAGGAATAGGACAAAATTTTCTATAGAAATAAAATTTTGACAAAATTTTCTATAGAAACAAAATTTTGGGAAATTTTTTTACAGAAATAAAATTTTGACAAAATTTTATATAGAAAAAAAAATTTTGAAAAAAATTTCTATATAAATACAATCTTGACAAAATTTTATATGTTGGAAAATTTTTCCATAGAAATAAAATTTTGACAAAATTTTCTCTAGAAATAAAATGTTGATAAAATTTTCCATAGTAATAAAATTTTGAAAAAATTTTCCATAGAAATAAAATTTTGACGAAATTTTCTATAGAAAAACAATTTGGATGATATTTTCTATAGAAATAAAATATTGACAAAACTTTTTATAGACATAAAAATTAGACACAATTTTCTAAAGAAATATAATCTTGACAAACTTTTCAATAGAAATAAAATTTTGACAAAATTTTCTTTAGAAATAAAATTTTGCCAAAATTTTCTATTTTCCATAGAAATAAAATTTTGACGATATTTCCTATAGAAATAAAATTTTGACAAAATTTTCTATAGAAATAAAATTTCGACAAAATTTTTTATAGAAATAAAATCTTGACAACATTTTCTATTGAAATAAAATGTTGACAAAATTTTCTATCTAAATAAAATTTTGACAACATTTTTTATGGAAATAAAATTTTTGCAAAATTTTCTATAGAAAAACACTTTTGATAAAATTTTGTATAGGAATAGAAACAAAATTTTCTATAGAAACTAAACTTTCACACAATTTTCTGTAGAAATAAAATTTTGGCAAAATTTTCTATAGATATAAAATTTTGGCAAAATTTTCTATAGAAATAAAACTTTCACACAATTTTCTATAGAAATAAAATTTTGACAAAATTTTCTATAGAAATAATATTGTGACAAAATTTTCTATAGAATTAAAAGTTTGCCAAAATTTTCTATAGAAATAAAATTTTGGCAAAATTTTTTATAGGAATAAATATTTGCCAAATTTTTCCATAGAAATAAAATTTTAACAAAATTTTCCATAGAAATAAAATTTTGACAAAATTTTCTATAGAAATAAAATTTGACAATATTTTCTATAGAAATAAAATTTTGACAAAATTTTCTATGAAAATGATGTTGACAAAATTTTCTATAGAAAAAAATATTGACAAAATGTTCTATAAAAACAAACTTTTGACAAAATTTTCTACAGAAATAAAATGTTAACAAAATTTTCTATAGAAATAAAATGTTGACAAAATTTTCTTTAGAAATAAAATTTTGATAAAATTTTCCATAGAAATAAAATTTTAACAAAATTTTCTATGGAAACCCTTAGAAAAGCCCTAATTAAAAGGCCTGCCGGAAAGTGCTTTCAAACGATTTACTTCTAGATTAGTGTAGGTTAGGTATAATGGCAGATCGGCTGAACTTCTCTATTATCACTGAATGCTGCCCGATTCTATGTTTAGCTCAATAACAAAGGACCTATTTTTTATAGCCGAGTCCGAAGGGCGTCCCACATTCAACATTACTGGGAGGGTATAATCCACAGATGAAAAACTTTTTGATGTTTGGTCGAACCCACGACCCTATGTATGCAAGGCGGGCATGCTAACCATTGCGCCACGCTTTTACTTCTATTTTTCAATGACTATGAATTCGATCTGAAGTATACTTGTTCTCAATTCCTAAATTCTCATCGTT
Organism: Haematobia irritans; assembly: GCF_050003625.1. Classification (NCBI taxonomy): domain Eukaryota; kingdom Metazoa; phylum Arthropoda; class Insecta; order Diptera; family Muscidae; genus Haematobia; species Haematobia irritans. Next base: position 45,510,368 of record NC_134401.1, on the reverse strand, counting down.
TTGCTTTTTTCTTTCAGTCACCCCAAACTCTTCCAATAGCAGCAGTAAAGATTCCACCACAACCAACTCAAACGGCAGCAATTCCAATTCAGCCACAAATCCCACCGGAGGTTCATCATCAAATTCCCGATCGTGTCGTACACCCGATTCACCAGAATCAGCCAGAGCTGTAGCACCACGATCACCCATGTCTCCGCAATTGCATCAACATCATACGAGTTTAGCACCGCCACCGAGACCAAATCGTAATGCCAGTGCTTCACCGGTTATTAATGGAGCCACCACAACACCACCGCCACCCTCACAATCCAGTGCCCAAACGGCACAGGCTGCTGTAGCAGCAGCTGCGGCTGCCGCTGCCCATGTTGAACAGGCCCGACTTTTGGGTAAGATACGAAAATTCCTAGGGTCTTTGGTGCAGCTGGCGCAAGATGTTCATCCCGAGGTTAGCGATAGGGTGAGGGCATTGGTTATATCGCTTGGCAGTGGTGGTATTAGCATCGATGAATTCCGTATGGCTCTACAAGAGGCCATTAATTTGCCTTTAAGGCCCTATGTCATTCCATTGTTAAAGAATCACATCTCTCTGCTACAGAGGGAAATCTCAGCATTAGCTCGAGCTACAAATCAGGTAGGTTTTTTGGTGTTTTTTTATTTTTATTTTTGAGGACCTTCTATTTATGATTTAATTTTCAGACCACACTCCAATATGTGACCACCAATGAGAATTCGGTTATGGAATTTTCTCCACATGGTCCACCCGCAGAATACAGTGACATTTTCGTGCAACTTGAAGGTCAGTCAAATGGTGGTGGGGCCACCAGTTTGGTATTCAAGAGAAGGCCTTCCGACACTTTAATGGAACCCCATGGCCATAATGGAGCCCAAGAATGGAGCGACTATATGGCTTCATATCCACCGCCCAAACGTCTGCATACTCATAATCCGCATGCTCCAGCTACTGAATCTCGTATACCCTTTGCCTCCTCACAACCTACAATTTTTGATTATTCCACCTCCGGGGTTGCGGCCGCACAGTCTGAGGGTTCATTTAATAATCTAATGGATAAGGTAACATTTTTTCCCTTAAATCTAATGAGGAATTAACTCAAAAATTGCCTTTATGTCCTCTCTTAGTCAAATCATCGAGACGATCGTGATATACGTTCCTCGGTATCCAGTGAACCAGCCGCTCATAGACCTTTGCCACGTACAGTTATGCCATCTGCCAGTAGTGGACCAGGTGGTGGAGCTCCTGGTAACCCCACGGGACCTATGCAAGGTGAAGAGGAATGGAAAAATATTCATACTATGCTAAATTGCATTTCTGCCATGGTCGATAAAACCAAACGAGCCATTACCATTCTCCAACAAAGAGGGGTAGAACCCCAACAACCCAACTTTGGTGAAGTTACGCCGGCAGCCCTTATGGAAATCCGAAGGCAAACAGAGGAAAAGGTAGTCGAATTTAAAAGAAATGCTGAAGATGCTGTCAATCAAGTAAGTATTAAATTTCTAGACGAGTGTACGGCAGACCTACCTAATTTATGAACTACAACGTCGTGGTCTGTCAAAATCATGATTAAAATTTTGTGGCATATATTAAATAGAGATTTCTCGTTTAACAAGGATATTTCCACAAAGTTGGAATAGGCTCTCTAGTAGAATATCATTAGGCAGGTATCCATATCAGCTTATTTGTGAATATATCGCCAGTAATGCCAGATATTTAATGAAGTGCGTTTAGGAATGAGAACATTTCTGCAATAGAATAAAAGTTAACACAGTATAGTGAAGTTTAATTAATTTTTCCATAAATTACCAAGGACTAATTTTTGATATTCATATTGTTCCAAACAGCTGATCACAGGGTTACCCTTTCAATATTAAAAATGTCAATTCGATTTTATTTTAATACGTCATCATTAGAATATCCGGTAATAACACAACAATCCATAAAATAAACTGTCGCATATTATTCGACATCCTAATCTCCAAATTAGGTAGATTTCTTTTATGCAACTCTGGCGCTTTATATAAGAAATAATCCATCCGGATCAGATCCCTGAAATTAATCTCGCCTTTCTGCTCTAATTTCAGGTTAAACGCCAAGCGGTAATTGAAATCCAAAGAGCTGTTGTTGCTGCCGAAACCCGAGCCGCTGAGGTTATGGCCCAAGAACGTTTACGTATGGAGAAATTTTTTGTTGAAATGAGCCGACATTCTGGAAGTGAAAGAGAATTGGACAACAAATCCCCTTCCATAGGATCTAGCCAAAATGTAAGTTCACAAAATAAAGACTTTCAATCTCAACCAAGAATGTTTCTCAAATCAAATATTCAAATTTTGATTTTAATTTCTTTGTTTTGTTTTTTTATTATTACCAGGCTTGTTGGAATTGTGGACGTAAAGCAACAGAAACATGTTCCGGTTGTAATTTGGCCAGATATTGCGGTGCATTTTGTCAGCATAAAGATTGGGAACATCATCATCAGGTGAGTAAGGGATGGGGGCACCTATAACTAAACAATATAAATGTGGAATCTTGAGGGGGGATCTCAAAATGTGATATTATCTATATAATGTTTGGAAAGCCATAATTTTTATTCCTAAAAAACAACTTTTCTCCGTATAAAAATGGGCTTATTACAAATTTTCTCAAAATTTTCTATAGAAGTAAAATTATGACAAAATTTTCTATAGAAATAAAATTTTGATAAAATTTTCTAAAGATATAAAATTATGACAACATTTTCTTAAGAAGTAAAATTTTGACAAATTTTTCTACAAAATATTCACAACAAAATTTTCCATGGAAATAAAAATTGGCAAAATTGTCTTTAGAAATAAAATTCCATAGAAATAAACTTTTGGCAAACAGAAATAAAATTTTGACAACATTTTTTATAGAAATAAAATTTTGACAAAATTTTCTAAGAAATAAAATTTTGACAAAATTTTTTATAGAAATAAAATTTAGTAAAATCTTTTATAGAAATAAAATTTGGTGAAGTTTTTGTATAGAAATTAAATTTTGACAAGTTTTTTTTATAGAAATAAAAATTTTGACAAACTCTTATATAGAAATAAAATTTAGTAAAATTTTTTATTGAAATAAAATTTTGACAAAATTTTCTATAGAAATAAAATTTTGACAAAATTTTTTATAGAAATAAAATTTGTTAAATCTTTTATAGAAATAAAATTTTGTAAAATTCTTGTATAGAAATAAAACTTTGACAAGTTTTTTTTATAGAAATAAAAATTTTGACAAACTCTTATATAGAAATAAAATTTAGTAAAATTTTTTACAGAAATAAAATTTTCACAAAATTTTCTATAGAAATAAAATTTTGACAAGTTTTTTATAGTAATAAAAATTTTGACAAAATTTTATATAGAAATAAATTTTAGTAAAATTTTTTATAGAAATAAAATTTTGACAAAATTTTCTATAGAAATATAATTTTGACAAAATTTTCTATAGAAATAAAATTTTGACAATATTTTTTATAGAAATAAAATTAACAAATTTTATAGAAATAAAATTTGGTAAAATTTTTGTGTAGAAATAAAATTTTGAAAAGTGTTTTGGTACATGGACGATACGAAATTAATATTTTTCGTGAAATTCATTTTAAATGTAAAAAAAAAAACAACTTTTTTCTGCCAGTTCTCGATAGTTTGTTGGTACGTTTTTTTCAAGTTGGATAATCGCCAAAAAATCATACGTTGCCGTTATGTTACGGCTGCGCTACTTTTTTAGATGCATAACCAGGCCTTCACCCAGTTCAGTCCTCTGCCGGTTTTACGAAACGTAAGGAAAATAGGATTTATAACAACTGTTTTTTTTTTTATAAATGTTTTCATTCCATTAAATTTTTTGGGAGACAATTGGAAATTATAACTGCCGATGACTTTATAAAGAATTTATCCAAACAGCGCTTCGACCGCAACGTCGGAAATACCAAAGCTGCAGGCATTGTGCGACATATATACGGTTAGGTGTGTGAAGATAAATTCGTATTTGAAATTTGAAATAAAAATTTTGACAAAATCTTATATAGACATACAATTTAGTAAAATTTTTTATAGAAATAAAATTTTCACAAAATTTTCTATAGAAATAAAACTTTGCAAATCTTTTTATGTAAATAAAAATTTTGACAAAATTTTCTGTAGAAATAATAATTTGACAAAATTTTCTAGAAATATAACAATTTTGATAAAATTTTCTATAGAAATCAAAATAGTGAAAAAATTTTCTATAGAAAATAAAATTTGACACAAAACTGTGACAAATATTTCTATAGAACTAAGAATTTTCTATAGAAATCAAACTTTGAGAAAATTTTCTATAGAAAAAAATTTTGACAACATTTTCCATAAAAATAAAATGTTGACAAAATTTTCTATAAAAATAAAGTTTTGACAAAGCATTATGACAAAATTTTCTATAGAAATAAAATTTTGACAACATTTTTTATAGAAATAAAATTTTGAAAAAAAATTCTATAGAAATAAAATTTTGAAAAAAAAATTCTATGGAAATAAAACTTCGACAAATCTTTTTATGTAAATAAAAATTTTGACAAAATTATCTATAGAAATAAAAATGTGACAAAATTTTCTAGAAATATAAAAATGTTGCCAAAATTTTCTATAGAAATAAAAATAGTGAAAAAAATTTCTGTAGAAAATAAAATTTGACACATAATTGTGACAAATGTTTCTATAGAACTAAGAATTTTCTATAGAAATCAAGCCTTGAGAAAATTTTCTATAGAAATATAATTTTGACAAAATTTTCTATAGAAATATAATTTTGACAAAATTTTCTTAAGAACTAAAATTTTGATCAAAATTTTCTATAGAAACAAAATTTTTGACAAATTTTTTTATAGGAGTAACATTTTGACAAAACTTTTTGTAGATAAAAAAATTTTGAAAAAAAATTTCTGTAGAAATAAAAAACTGACAACATTTTCTATAGAAATCAAATTTTGAGAACATTTTCTATAGAAATTAAATTTTCACAAAATTTTCCATTGAAGTAAACTGTTGACAAAACTTTCTATAGAAAATAAATTTTGGCAAAATTTTCTACAGAAACAAATTTTTTTTATAGAATAAAATTTAGACAAAATTTCCTATAGAAGTAAAATGTTGTAAAAGTTTTTATAGAATTTAAATTTTTTTTATACAAATAAAAGCTTTGACAATTTTTTTTTTATATAAATAAAAATTTTGACAAAATTTTCGACAGAAATGGGAGCCACCGTGGTGCAATGGTTAGCATGCCCGCCTTGCATACACAAGGTTAGGTTAGGTTATGTGGCAGCCCGATGTATCAGGCTCACTTAGACTATTCAGTCCATTGTGATACCACAGTGGTGATCTTCTCTCTTATCACTGAGTGCTGCCCGATTCCATGTTTAGCTCAATGACAAGGGACCTCCTTTTTATAGCCGAGTCCGAACGGCGTTCCACATTGCAGTGAAACCACTTAGAGAAGCTTTGTAACCCTCAGAAATGTCACCAGCATTACTGAGGTGGGATAATCCACCGCTGAAAAACTTTTTGGTGTTCGGTCGTAGCAGGAATCGAACCCACGACCTTGTGTATGCAAGGCGGGCATGCTAACCATTGCACCACGGTGGCTCCCCATACACAAGGTCGTGGGTTCGATTCCTGCTTGTCATTGAGCTTAACATGGAATCGGGCAGCACTCAGTGATAAGAGAGAAATTCACCAATGTGGTATCACAATGGACTGAATAGTCTAAGTGAGCCTGATACATCGGGCTGGCACCTAACCTTCGATAGAAATCGAAATTTCACAAAAAATTCTATAGAACTAAAATATCGACAAAATTTTCTATAGAAATAAAATTTTGACAGAATTTTGTATGGAAATAAAATTTTGACAAAATCTTCTATAGAAATAAAATTTTGACAAAATTTTCTATAGAAACAAAATTTGGTTAAATCTTTTATAGAAATAAAATTTGCTAAAATTTTTTATAGAAATTACATTTTGACAAAATTTAATATAGAAATAAAATTTAGTAAAATTTGTTATAGAAATAAAATTTTGACAAAACGTTCTATAGAAATAAAATTTTGACAAAATTTTCTATAAAAATAAAATGTTGACAAATTTTTATATAGAAATAAAATTTTGACAAAATTTTCTATAGAAATAAAATTTTGAGAAAATTTTCTATAGAAATACAATTTTGACAATTTTTTTTTATAGAAATAAAATTTTGACAACATTTTCTATAGAAACAATATTTTGAAGAAAAATTTCTATAGAAATAAAAAATTGACAAATCTTTTTATGTAAATAAAAATTTTGACAAAATTTTCTATGGAAATAAAATTTTGACAAAATTTTTCTATAGAAATAAAATTTTGACAAATTTTTTATAGGAATAAAAAATTTGACAAAATTTTCAATAAAAATAAAATTATGACAAAATTTTCGATAGAAATAAAGTTTTGACAACACCTTCTATAGAAATAAAATTTTTGACAATTTTTTTTTATAGAAGTAACATTTTGACAAAACTTTTTATAGAAATAAATATTTTGAAAAAAATTTCTATAGAAATAAAATTTTTACAACATTTTCTATAGAAATCAAATTTTGAGAACGTTTTCTATAGAAATAAAATTTTGACAAAATTTTCCATAGAAGTAAACTGTTGACAAAATTTTCTATAGAAATAAAATTCTTTATACAATAAAATTTTAACAAAATTTCCTATAGAAGTAAAATTTTTTAAAAGTTTTTATAGAAATTAAATTTTGACAAATTTTTTTATACAAATAAAAATTTTGACAATATTTTTTTGATATAAATAAAAATTTTGACAAAATTTTCGATAGAAATAGAAATTTGACAAAAATTTTCTATAGAAATAAAATTTTGACAAAATTTTGTATAGAAATAAAATTTTGCCGAAAATTTTCTATAGAAATAAAATTTTGAAAAAAATGCTATAGAAATAAAATTTTGACAAATCTTTTCATACAAATAAAAATTTTCACAAAATTTTCTAGAAATATAAAAATTTTGACAAAATATTCTATAGAAATAATAGTGAAAAACTTTTCTATAGATAATAAATTTTGACACAATTTTCTATAAATATAAAATTTTGACAAAAATTGTCTATAGAAATAAAGTTTTGACACATTTTTTATAGAAATAAAAAACTTGACAAAATTTTCAAAAGAAATAAAATTTTGACAAAATTTTCGATAGAAATAAAATTTTGACAAAATTTTCGATAGAAATAAAATGTTTGATAAATTTTTTTAAAAATAAAAATCTTTTATAGGAATAAAATTTGGTAAAATATTTGTATAGAAATTAAATCTTGACAAGTTTGTTTTATAGAAATAAAATTTTTGACAAAATTTTATATAAAAATAATATTTAATAATATTTTTATAGAGATAAAATTTAACAAAATTTTCTATAGAAATAAAATTTTGACAACATTTTCTATAGAAATAAAATTTTTGACAAATTTCTTTATAGAAGTAAAATTTTGACAAAACTTTTTATAGAAATAAAAATTATGAAAAAAAAATCTGTAGAAATAAAATTTTGACAACATTTTCTATAGAAATCAAATTTGACAAAACTTTTTATAGAAATAAAAATTTTGAAAAAAAATCTGTAGAAATAAAATGTTGACAACATTTTCTATAGAAATCAAACTCTGAGAAAACTTTCTATAGAAATAAAATTTTGACAAAATTTTCCATAGAAGTAATCTGTTGACAAAAATTTCTATAGAACTAAAATATTGACAACATTTTCAATAGATATAAAATTTTGTCAGAATTTTCTATGGAAATAAAATTTTGACAAAATTTTCTATAGAAATAAAATTTTAACAAAATTGTCTATAGAAATAAAATTTGGTTAAACCTTTAAATATAAATAAAATTTGGTAAATTTTTTTTATAGAAATTGAATTTTGACAATTTTTTTTATAAAAATAAAATTTTTCTATAGAAATAAAATTTTAACAAAATTTTCTATAGAAATAAAATTTTGTTAAACCTTTAAATATAAATAAAATTTGTAAAATTTTTTATAGAAATTGAATTTTGACAATTTTTTTATAAAAATAAAAATTTTCTATAGAAATAAAATTTTCACAAAATTATCTATAGAAATAAAATTTCATTGAAATTAAATGTTGACAATTTTTTTTTATAGAAACAAAATGTTGACAACATTTTCTATAGAAATAAAATTTTGGAAGCAAAAAATCAAAATTGTTTAAAAAAACCGCACATAGAGAATAAAGTTAGTAATTTCAAAAATCTCCCTTTATAACTCGTTTTAATATTATTTTATATCTTATGCTTTACCTAATTCCAGATTTGTGGCACTACACGATCTACGGATCTCTCCAATAAGCATCCATCACAAGTTATACCCCTATCGGCGACCATACGCGGAGCAGTTACACGATCCCCACCCACACCCGTACAGACAACTGGTCATGGAGCCGCATCACAGAGTCAAGCCACGAGTAGCGCATCGTCAGCACCGCAACCGAGTTCATTGGTAGCCAATGGCATTGGTTCCAAATGACGTATTCGCATGATGAAACCCAAAAAGAAATACATGTGCTAGTCAAATTACCACACTATTATCATATAATTAAAATTAATGATTACCCCCCAAAACCCCTCACAGAAGTCCCTCACACATCATCATCCCCGTTGGGGGATAGGATATATCTTACTTAAAGCATACAGCTAAAGAAAACAATTATTAAAATTAATTAAATATGAAAAAAATACAAAAACTCCCAATTAATGATCTTAGAACATTAAATAAAAAAAAAATTAAGAATTTTTAAACTTAAAACAAAATTTTAAATTATTCCAACATAGCAAACAAAAAAATAGAACAGTACATTACAGAAACATTCTCACTGAAGTTTATGAAGCAGTGGAGAAAGTTTTTTTTGGGAGGAACTTAAAAGGAAGAACTGAAAAATTTCCGTGTTTATATGTAACCAATTTCCCATTATTTTGGGCAACTGCTTTGCGGTAGTGGTACAATTGCGACAATGTTTCGAAGCATGGCGACCGTATTTTTGGAGTATTTCTATTTGAATTCCAACTTTTCAAGAAGTCGAAGAATCAACTTTCCCAAATTTTAAAAAATTCATAAAGTCTCCGTTTTTATTCCGATTATATTTCCCCCTTTGATACTATCTCCATTACTTCATATCTACGATTCAAGATCATCAGTTTTCTGTAGAAAAATAATAAAATTTCAAAATAAACAGCTCTCCTACAATATTAAATATATTTTTCTTTATTTTATTGTGTTTTTAGTTATTAAATTAAAATCCTTTATAATTATTAGTTGTAATATCTGTATATGGACGTATGTATCAATTAACTACCACATAATTAGTATACTATTAAATAATTATGTTAAATTTTCTTAATATTTAATATTAAAAATCAAAAAATACACAATGAGAAAAAGAAAAACTAAAACACATTGTAAGGCAAAATGAATTAATTACAAAAGGAAAAATCCCCAAATTAAAAAAAAAAAATGAAATAAAACACTAAAATAAATCGAATGTTCAAAACAATCAATAGTATTTTTATGATTTGAATAAAAAGAAGTATAAGACAGGCGAGTACTTCGAGGAGCAAAATTGGTAAAAAAAAAAACAAGACTTGATGGTATCTTCATGGCCAGGATCTCTAGAAGGGCGTGGAAGCAACAAAAAATACAGAGTCAGATGGTTAGGTTACGTTATAAAGGGGACTGGTTCCCACTTAGACCCCATTGATCCACTGTGTTTCCTCATCACTGTTTTCTCTCCTCTTCATCAATCGTATTCAAGTTTCCATACGAGTTCCAAAAAAAGCACTTTCTAGGTCTTCCATCCCGAGGCCGTGATGAAGGCAAGTATATCCTTCAGATTGCAGTTCCGTATATCCGTTATATCCTGAAAGAAAATGGAGTCCTGCATCTTGTTTCTTCTAAAGGATAATGCTGGACTCTGGCACAGAAAATGGTATGAGTCTTCTGTTGCCTCTGGGTCCAGACCACCGTTGTCACTCGAGCCAAAAATAATCTACCAAAATTGGGAGAAAATCTTACCGAAACACTACCAAACAAAATAAAATTATGTTGCAAAAATGTCTAAAGGGTGATACGGTCAAAATTTGGTCAATATAAACTTGACGTATTTCTTTCAATTTTGCATTTAAAAAAACCTGAACACCCCTCATTTTGAAGGTGTGTGCGTAGAATGTTGCTCCTATTTTGATTTTGAAATTCACTCTTCAGTTTTAAAATGCCGTCCAAGCAAGAAGAGCAGCATATCAAAATTTTGCTCGCGCATCGCGAAAATCCGAGCAAAGCTGGCAAAATCGCTAAAAGTTGCCAAATCAACCGTTACAAATGTAATTAAAGTGTTTGTGGAACGTTTGTCGACAGCCAGGAAGTCTGGATCGGGTGGAAATCGAAAACCGGAAGCCGCTGAGACGACAAAGAGAGTTGCCGGTAGTTTCAAGCGAAACCCTAACCTCTCTCTCTGAGATGCCGCAAATAAGCAGGGTGTATCGTCTACAACCATGCATCGAGCCAAAAAACGAGCCAGACTATCGACCTACAAGAAGGTAGTGACTCCAAATCGCTATGATAAACAAAATACGACGGCCAAAGCGCGATCCCGGAGGCTGTTCACGACGACGCTGATGAGGTTTGACTGCGTTGTAATGGACGACGAAACCTACGTCAAAGCCGACTACAAGCAGCTTCCGGGACAGGAGTTTTATACGGCAAAAGGAAGGGGAAAGGTAACAGATATTTTCAAGCACATAAAACTGTCAAAGTTCGCAAAGAAATATCTGGTTTGGCAAGCCATCTGTACCTGCGGCTTGAAAAGCAGCATTTTCATAGCTTCCGGGACTGTCAACCAAGAAATTTACGTGAAAGAGTGTTTGAATAAACGTCTGCTGCCTTGCCTGAAGAAACACGGTTGTTCCGTACTTTTTTGGCCGGATTTGGCATCTTGCCATTACGGTAAAAAGGCCATGGAGTGCTACGCCGCCAACAACGTGCAGGTGGTTCCCAAGGACAAGAACTCTCCCAACACGAGCAGTAGTTCAAGGCAAACTGGCTTTCTGAGGCGAAGAAGGTGGACAAGGTGGCTGTACAAAATCTGATGGCAAGTGTCAAGCGTGAGGCCCGGCAATTCAGATTTGGAAAAGCGAAAGCCTAACTGAATTTTTTTCCTGAATTTTATACTAATTGAACTTGAAAAAGAAATTTAATTTGATTTTTTAAATAAACGATTTCACCGATTTACACGCGTTTTCCCTTGACCAAATTTTGACCGTATCACCCTTTATAGAAAATTTTGTCAAAATTTTATTTCTATAGAAATTTTTGTCATAATTTTATTGTTATAGAAAATTTTATCAAAATTTTATTTCTATATAAAATTTTGTCAAAATTTTATTTCTATAGAAATTTTGTCAAAATTCTATTTCTATAGAAAATTTTTTAAAAGTTTTATTACTATAGACAATTTTTTAAAATTTTATTTCTATAGAAAATTTTTTAAAATTTTATTTCTATAGACAATTTTGTCAAAATTTTGTTTCTATAGAAAAATTTTTAAAATTTTATTTCTATAGACAATTTTGTCAAAATTTTGTTTCTATAGAAAAATTTATCAAAATTTTATTTCTATAAAAACATTTTGTCAAAATTTTATTTCTATAGAAAATTTCGTCAAATTTTTATTTCTATAGAAAATTTTGTCAAAATTTTATTTCTATAGAAAATTTTGTCAAAATTTTATTTCTACAGAAAATTTTGTCAAAATTTTATTTCTACAGAAAATTTTGTCAAAATTTTATTTCTATAGAAAATTTTGTCAAACTTTTATTTCTATAGGAAATTTTTTAAAAATTTTACTTCTACAGAAAATTTTTTAAAATTTTATTTCTATAGAAAATTTTTTAAAATTTTATTTCTATTTCAATAGAAATAAAAATTTTTGTCACAATTTTATTAATATAGAAAATTTTGTCAACATTTTATTTCTATAGAAAATTTTGTCAAAATTTTATTTCTATAGAAAATTTTGTCAAAATTTTATTTCTATAGAGAATTTTGTCAAAATTTTATTTCTATAGATATAATTTTGTCAACATTTTATTTCTATAGAAAATTTTGTCAAAATTTTATTTCTATTCTCTATAGAAATAAAGTCAAAATTTTATTTCTACATAAAAACTAGTCAAAATTTTATTTCTATAGAAATTTTCTCAAAAAATTTTTATCTCTACACTCATTATTATGTTTGGAGGAAGTTTCCTTTAGTCTAATAATTTTTTGCGTACATTAGTTAAATGAACTAAACACGGGGAAAAATTATACACAAATGAAGCATAAAGATTTACTAAATTCGTACTTCTCACAAAATACGAGGGAGGTTCGGTGAAAGAGAATAGTTAGTTTTTCAAAAATAGTTTTATTTTTCAATATAATCTGCTGAAACTTCAATGCACTTCGTCCAACGCTTTTCTGGTAATTCTATCCCTTGATTAAAATAGTTTTCCTCAAGGTCTTCAAAATAGTGGTTTACAACTGTAATTGCATCTTCATGTGACGTAAAACGCTTGTCAGCAAGGATTTTTTTTAGATTTAGGAACAAGTAAAAGTCACTGGGAGCTAAATCAGGACAATAAAGTGGGTGGTCAAGCAACTCCTACTTTAAATCGTTGATTTTAGCCATTGGTGCGTTGTGTTGATGTAAAATTATTTTTTTGTGTTGTAAGCCAGAACGATTTTCTCGAATTTGTATATTTAATTGATCCAAAAGGTTGCAATAGTGCTCTGAATTTATTGTTTTACCCTTTTGCAGATAGTCAATCAATAAAATACCTTTGAAGTCCAAAAAAACCGTTGCCATAACCTTACCAGCCGATTGAATTGTTCTTGCCTTCTTTGGGACACTTCCTCCAGCTTCAGTCCATTGTTTGGATTGTTTTTTTTCGTCTCTGGAGTATAGTGGTGGATCCATGTCTCATCAACAGTTATGAAACGACGCTTAAAATCCATTTTATTTCGCTTAAAACTATCTAAACAAGCTTGAGAAATGTCCATTCTTATGCGTTTTTGATCGACTGTTAACAAATACGGCACCCATCTTGCATAAAGCTTTTTATACTGTAGGTATCTTCCACAATTCAAATAAAAGAAATGTAATTCGAATTTCTTTCAATTTCAAAACGAAACTAAACTAAAAATTTTATTTTAAAAAATGCCAAAACATAATTTTTACCAAATATCCAAAGCATGCTAAGATTATGTAATATTTTAAATTAACAAGTAAATAAAATGGAAGTGTTGGGAAGGTAGTTCCCACAGTACTCCCCCGTCGAAGAACGCTAGAATCGTTCTGGGATTTTGATAACTCTTCCAAATCGGGTTCTTTTTTCTCCACAATATCTTTTATGAATTTCTGCTCCCTGATTGAAATTATGTTCATTATTTAAAATAAATGCAGGCTTGACTCGGTCTATAGATACGTTTTGACGTTTTCCATCAACCATAATACCGTACGTCTTTTTACGTCTATCTAGAACAAGGTAGGGTCCTTTATACCGAGGTTGTAATGGTTTCTTATAGCCGTCCTGTCTTATCCAAACATGCGAACAGCTTTCCAAACTCTTGCTTATAAAAACAATTGGTTTTGAGTGGTGTCTTGGTTCAGTCGATTTTACGCTTCTGATTGCTGATTTTATGTAATGAAGTTGATCTGTAGGATTTAGAGTAGAATCCTACTTAAAAAAATCACCGGGTAGTTGTATTTGTTCTCCAAAAAGCATTTCTGCAGGGCATGCTCCTATGTCCTCTTTAGTAATAGACCTGATACCTAGTAGAACTGTGTTGAGTGTTTTTGTCCACTGAATATCTTCTGCACATGTTAATGCTGATTTCAAAACTCTATGAAAACGTTCTACAAGTCCGTTTGATTGGGGGTGAAATGAGGTTGTAAAATTATGTGTAATGCCCAATTTAGCTATTTCTTTAAACATGTGAGATGTAAATTGACTTCCTCTATCAGTGGTTATGGAATTTGGTATTCCGTATCGGCATATCCAATTGTTGTAAAATGCGGTGAAGACAGTTTCAGCTCTTATGTCGGGCAAAGGAATTGCTTCTGGCCAACGACTGAAACGATCCATGCATGTTAACAGATGTGTGAATCCTTCAGACGGAGGTAGTGGTCCGACGATATCCAAATGTACCACAGCAAAACGAGATGTTGTCGGTGGAAACTTGCCAAATTCAGTTTTGTTGTGCTTGGTGATTTTGCACCGTTGACATTCCAAACAACCTCGAGTCCATTCATTAATATCCTTATTCATAGAAGTCCAATAAAATTTCTTTGCGATCAGTTTACGTGTTGCTCGTATTCCCGGATGTGAAAGGCTATGTATATTGTGAAATGCTTGCTTACGGAATTCATTTGGGAGGAACGGACGGGAAACTCCTGTTGAGACGTCGCACCATATCTTAATGTCCGTGTTTGGAATATTTACTGCAATTATCGTTTTGCTCTTACTTTTAATCATTTTAAGCTGAGGGTCTTCTTCTTGAGATTCCGACAGTCTTCTATAGTCTAATGGTTGTATCTTGATGGCCTCAATTCTAGATAGAGCGTCAGCGGTGACATTTTGGGAACCTGGAATGTGTCTTATATCAGTAGCAAATTGCGCAACAAAATCTAAATGATTTCGCTGCCTAGGAGAGGCTTTCTCTAACTTTTGTTTGAAGGCGAATGTCAATGGCTTATGATCGGTTAGAATAATGAATTTTCTTGCTTCCAAAAAATAACGAAAATGTTGAACGCTTTTGAATACTGCTAAAAGCTCACGATCATAGGTGCTATATTTCATTTGTGTTGACGTTAGCTTTTTAGAGAAAAATCCAAGGGGTTCCCATGCTCCGTCGACGTATTGTTCTAACACCGCCCCAATCGCATGATTTGAAGCGTCAACTTTAAGTACTAATGAAGCATTTGGAACTGGGTGAGTAAGGAATGATGCTTTTGTTAAATCCAACTTAGAAAATATTGTTGCGCCGTTAAGAAGCATTTGAAAATCCGTTAAATAAGGCACAGGGTACTTATCAGGAACCGTAATACTGTTGAGTGCTCTGTAATCTCCACATGGTCTCCATTCACCATTAGGTTTTTTAACCATGTGAAGAGGATTTGCCCAGTTGCTGCTTGAAGTTTGTATGATTCCCTTGTCTAGCATATATTGAAATTCCGCTTTTGCTGCTTTAAGTTTTTCGGGATCCAGGCGCCTGCTTCTACAGGAAACAGGTGGGCCATGTGTAACAATATGATGATATATGCCATGGTCAGAAGAAAAATTTTCGTTATGCATTATTAGTTCTGGATATTTTCGGAGAAGCTCATGATATTTAGAATTTCCACAAATCATTTTTATCCCTATAGAATCTTCTTTACATATCGTTGCACTTACTGCGAGGAGTGTATTACCATCTACCAGTTTCCGAGAATTGAGATCTGGTAAGAGGTGAAAGTGACGTAGGAAATCAGCACCTAAAATGGGTCGTGAAACATCAGCCATTATAAAGCTCCATGCGAAAGATCTGCGCAACCCTATGTCCAAGGAAATATTTATTGAGCCGTATGTCCTAATTTCGGTTCCATTAGCTGCATAAAGAGATAATTTTTGTGGATTTTTGCGAGTTTTGCAGGGATAGACTGAGATCTCAGCCCCAGTGTCAACTAAAAATTGAGTTTTTGATTTTGCATCGGTAACAAACAGGCGGCCGGCGCAAACTCCATCGACTCCTTGGGCCGAACTTGTGGCCGATGGAGGAATTAGTTTTTTGTTATGTTGAAGTCACATGGGGGAATACATTTGCGAGCATTTTCGCCAAAACGAAAATGGTACCAACACTTACTTCTTGTATTCGATTGCTTACGGGATTTTGAGTTTGAACGCTTGTTTTGTCTAGAGCGGGATTCCAAAGCATCTATTCTAGCAATCACCTCGTCCATTTTTGTCGTTAAAATGCTGGATGTTGAAGTTTGTTGCAACTCTGAGACGAAACATGTCGTTGAAGTCGAGAGGGTTTCCATGATTCTATCTGCTCGTATGCCTAACTGGTCTATTTCCTGAGTATCACAGACCGCTAAAATACTTCGTATTTTCTCTGGCAAACGCTCTAAAAACAAAGTCCTTAATACCTCATCAGAAATCTTGCCAGCTGATAAACATTTTAATCGTTGTAAGCAGTGCGATGGTTTTTGGTCACCCAATTCTATGCCACTTAGTATGCGCTTGATTTGATTTTCCGCTGATTCGGCGAAGGAATCGGTTATGCGTTTCTTCATCGCATCATACTTATTCGTGATTGATGTGTCCAACAATAAGTCCTTCACCATAAAAAGTACGGAGGGATCCAAATTTGCGACGAGGTATTCATATTTGGTAGAGTCTTGCGTAATTCCGTGAAGACGAAATGTAGCTTCAACTTGTAAGAACCATATGGCTGGTTCTTCTTTCCAAAATGCTGGAAGTTTCGCGATTCTTGCGGATTCAATACCTATGTTGTTTGCAGGATGACTGCTGTTGTTTGTTGGAATGTTTTCTGTTGACATCTTCGAAATAATCTTATTTAGGGGTCACCAATTTGTAGGTATCTTCCACAATTCAAATAAAAGAAATGTAATTCGAATTTCTTTCAATTTCAAAACGAAACTAAACTAAAAATTTTATTTTAAAAAATGCCAAAACATAATTTTTACCAAATATCCAAAGCATGCTAAGATTATGTAATATTTTAAATTAACAAGTAAATAAAATGGAAGTGTTGGGAAGGTAGTTCCCACAATACCTTTCACCATAGGATGGGGGGGTATATTAACATTGTCATTCCGTTTGTAACACATCGAAATATTGCTCTAAGACCCCATAAAGTATATATATTCTGGGTCGTTGTGAAATTCTGAGTCGATCTGAGCATGCCCGTCCGTCCGTCCGACCGTCTGTTGAAATCACGCTAACTTCCGAACGAGACAAGCTATCTACTTGAAACTTGGCACAAGTAGTTGTTATTGATGTAGGTCGGATTGTCTTGTAAATGGGTCATATCGAACCACTTTTACATATAGCCCCCATATAAACCGACCCCCAGATTTGGCTTGCTGAGCCTCATAGAGAAGCAAATTTCATCCGATCCGGTTGAAAATTGGTACAATGGTGTAAGTATATGGTCTCTAAGTATGGTCTCTATGAACTTTGTCATTCCGTTTGTAACACATCGAAATATTACTGTAAGACCCCATAAAGTATATATATTCTGGGTCGTGGTGAAATTCTGAGTCGATCTAAGCATGTCCGTCCGTCTGTTGAAATCACGCTAACATCCGAACGAAACGAGCTATCGACTTGAAACTTGGCACAAGTAGTTGTTATTGATGTAGGTCGGATTGTCTTGCAAATGGGTCATATCGAACCACTTTTACATATAGCCCCCATATAAACCGACCCCCAGATTTGGCTTGCGGAGCCTAAAAGAGAAGCAAATTTCATCCGATCCGATGTTGGTATATGGTCTCTAAAAACCATGCTAAAATTGGTGTACATCGGTCCATAATTATATATAGCCTCATATGAACCGATCCCCAGATTTGGCTTGCGGAGCCTCTAAGAGAAGCAAATTTCATACGATCCGGCTATAATTTGGTACATGATGTTGGTATATGGTATCTAACAACCATGCAAAAATTGGTCCACATCGGTCCATAATTATATATAGCCCCCATATAAACCGTTCTCCAGATGTGACCTCCGGAGCCACTTGGAACGTGGTGTTAGTATATGGCCGTTAAAAACCATACCAAAATTGGTCCATATCGATCTATAGTTATATAGACGATCCCCAATCACACAAAAATTGGTCCATATCATGGTTGCCACTCGAGCCAACAATAATCTACTAAAATTTTATTTCTATAGAAAATTTTGTCAAAATTTTAGTTCTATAGAAAATTTTGTCAAATTTTTTTTCTATATTTAGAAAATTTTGTCAAACTGAATTATGTTCTATACGTATTTAATCGGTCTTTTTATACCCTCCACCATAGGATGGGGGTATATTAACTTTGTCATTCCGTTTGTAACACATCGAAATATTGCTAAGACCCCATAAATTATATATATTCTGGGTCGTGGTGAAATTCTGAGTCGATCTGAGCATGTCCGTCCGTCTGTTGAAATCACGCTAACTTCCGAACGAAACAAGCTATCGACTTGAAACTTGGCACAAGTAGTTGTTACTGATGTAGGTCGGATGGTATTGCAAGTGGGCCATATCGGTCCACTTTTACGTATAGCCCCCATATAAACGGACCCCCAATTTGGCTTGCGATTGCTCTAAGAGAAGCAAATTTCATCCGATCCGGCTGAAATTTGGTAGATGGTGCTAGTATATGGTCTCTAACAACCATGCAAAAACTGGTCCATATCGGTCCACTTTTACGTATAGCCCCCATATAAACGGATCCCAATTTGGCTTGCGATTGCTCTAAGAGAAGCAAATTTCATCCGATCCGGCTGAAATTTGATACATGGTGTAAGTATATGGTCTCTAACAACCATGCAAAAACTGGTCTATATCGGTCCATAATTACATATAGCCCCCATATAAACCGATCCCCCGATTTGGCTTGCGATTGCTCTAAGAGAAGCAAATTTCATCCGATCCGGCTGATGGTATTAGTATATGGTCTCTAACAACCTTGCAAAAATTTGTTCATAGCCCCCATATAAGCCGATCCCCAGATTTGACCTCCGGAGCCTTTTGGGGGGCAAAATTCATCCGATCCGGTTGAAATTTGGTACGTGGTGTTAGTATATGGTCTCTAACAACCATGCAAGAATTGGTCCATATCGGTCCTTAATTATATATAGCCCCCATATAAATCGATCCCCAAAATTCATCCGATCCGGTTGAAATTTGGAACATGGTGTTAGAATGTGGTCTCTAACAAACACCCAAGAATTGGTCCATATCGGTCCATAATTTTATATAGCCCCCATATAAACCGTTCCCCAGATTTGATCTCCGGAGCCTCTTGGAGGAGCAAAATTCATCCGATCCGGTTGAAATTTGCAACGTGGTGTTAGTATAAGGCCGCTAATAACCATGCCAAAATTGGTCCATATCGGTCTATAGTAGTATATAGCCGATCCCCAATCACACAAAAATTGGTCCATATCGGTTCATAATCATGGTTGCCACTCGAGCCAAAAATAATCTACCAAAATTTTATTTTTATAGAAAACATTGTCAAAATGCTATTTCTATAGAAAATTTTGTCAAAATTTTATTTCTATAGAAAATTTTGTCAAAATTTTATTTCTATAGAAAATTTTGTAAAAATTTCATTTCTATAGAAAATTTTGTCAAAATTTTATTTTGTCAAAATTTTATTTCTATAAAAACTTTAAACTTAATTATATACGTATTTAATTGGCCTTTTTTAGTTTAATATATACCACGTATGGACGGTACATAAGCTTCGGCCGGGCCGAACTTACGGCCGTATATACTTGTTTAATTTAATACATACCACGTATGGACTTACTTACAATTTAGAAGACGATGTTAGGAGGTTTTAAGATACACGCAAAAAAATAATTCTTTCCTCCCAAACGAAATTTTAGACAAACAAAGTTCGTTTCTCATTTGCTTTTCGCTGTAAGGAAGTGTATTTGGAAGAAAAGTATATACTTTTTGTGATAAACGTTTATTCTTTTCCAGGATGTAAAAACAATTTCATAAAGACTAGCTCGAAAAAAAAAACATTATTTTCTTGCTAATTGCATTGTCCCTCACATCTTTTTCACATCCACGAGGATTTTTAGTTCTTAACACCTTTTCCTGTAATACCAACAATGTAGAAGAAATTATACGATTTTATAAATTTTTAAAATTTTTTTTACCTTTCGCCTGGACGGAGAATCGAACCGCGGACCATGCACTTTGCAAGCCAACACACTAACCACTGAGCTATGTACCTGTTATGGTCATCAATAGATAATTATCCATATAAGTTATATTTATATAGCATATCTTGCGGCGCCCACGAACCGAATAAACAAAGTTTATTTAACAGAAACAAACATTTAGTTTGGCACCGTGGAGCAGTGGTAGCTACGTCCGACTCTCATGCCAAGGGTCGTGGGTTCGATCCCTGCTTCGACCAAAGTTTTTTTTTTGCTTTTGTTTTTTTTTACATATATTCCAGATATATTCGGAAGATTCCGAAAAAAATGTTCAACATTACATTGTACTATATTAAATTTTGAACTATAAAATGTGTCTTATTAAAGACCTAAAGTCAGAAAAGAACAGTGTTTGATATAAACGAAATGGACTGTGTTGTTGTTTCAAAAATAAGTTTTTTTGTTGAAAAAATAAAAATTTTGTAACAAACGAATTTTTTTGGTGATAAAAGTTTAAAATTCTCGAAGCAATTCAAAAAACTCTAACAAAAGAAAAACGTTTTCGGTACACGTTTTCCAAACGTTTTTTTTCTTTGCGTGTAACTTTGTCATTCCGTTTGTAACACATCGAAATATTGCTCTAAGACCCCATAAAGTATATATATTCTGGGTCGTGGTGAAATTCTGAGTCGATCTGAGCATGTCCGTCCGTCTGTTGAAATCACGCTAACTTCCGAACGAAACAAGCTATCGACTTGAAACTTGGCACAAGTAGTTGTTACTGATGTAGGTCGGATGGTATTGCAAATGGGCCATATCAGTCCACTTTTACGTATAGCCCCCATATAAACGGACCCCCAAATTTGGCTTGCGATTGCTCTAAGAGAAGCAAATTTCATCCGATCCGGCTGAAATTTGGTACATGATGTTGGTATATGGTCTCTAACAACCATGCAAAAATTGGTCCACATCGGTCCATAATTATATATAGCCCCCATATAAACCGATCCCCAGATTTGGCTTGCGGAGCCTCAAAGAGAAGCAAATTTCA
Source organism: Haematobia irritans (assembly GCF_050003625.1). Taxonomy (NCBI): domain Eukaryota; kingdom Metazoa; phylum Arthropoda; class Insecta; order Diptera; family Muscidae; genus Haematobia; species Haematobia irritans. The sequence goes on along the minus strand of NC_134401.1, from coordinate 45,489,239 downwards.
TCCGATCCGGCTGAAATTTGGTACACGATGTTGGTATATGGTCTCTATTAACCATGCAAAAATTGGTCCACATCGGTCCATAATTATATATAGACCCCATATAAACCGATCTCCAGATTTGGCTTGCGAAGCCTCAAAGAGAAGCAAATTGCATCCGATCCGGCTGAAATTTGGTACTTGGTATTGGTATATGGTGTCTAACTACCGTGGAAAAATTGGTCCACATCGGTTTATAATTATATATAGCGCCCATATAAACCGATCCCCAGATTTGGGTTGCGGAGCCTCAAAGAGAAGCAAATTTCATCCGATCCGCCTGAAATTTGGTACATGATATTGTTATATGGTCTCTAATAACCATGCAAAAAGTGGTCCACATCGGTTAATAATTATATATAGCCCCCATATAAGCCGATCCCCAGATTTGGCTTGCCGAGCCTCAAAGAGAAGCAAATTTCATCCGATCCGGCTGAAATTTGGTACACGATGTTGGTATATGGTCTCTATCAACCATGCAAAAATTGGTCCACATCGGTCCATAATTATATATAGACCCCATATAAACCGATCTCCAGATTTGGCTTGCGAAGCCTCAAAGAGAAGCAAATTGCATCCGATCCGGCTGAAATTTGGTACATGGTATTGGTATATGGTCTCGAACAACCGTGCAAAAATTGGTCCACATCGGTTTATAATTATATATAGCGCCCATATAAACCGATCCCCAGATTTGGGTTGCGGAGCCTCAAAGAGAAGCAAATTTCATCCGATCCGCCTGAAATTTGGTACATGATATTCTTATATGGTCTCTAATAACCATGCAAAAAGTGGTCCACATCGGTTCATAATTATATATAGCCCCCATATAAGCCGATCCCCAGATTTGGCTTGCGAAGTCTCCAAGAGAAGCAAATTTCATCCAATCCGGTTGTAATTTTGAACATGGTGTTAGTATATGATCTTTAACAACCGTGCCAGAATTGGTCCATATCGGTCCATAATTATATATAGCCCCCATATAAAACGTTCTCCAGATTTGACCTCCGGAGCCTCTTGGAGGAGCAAAATTCATCCGATCCGATTCAAATTAGGCATGGTCGCTAACAACCATACCAAAATTGGTCCAATCACACAAAAATTGGTCCATATCGGTTCATAATCATGGTTGCCACTAGAGCCAAAAATAATCTACCAAAATTTTATTTCTAGAGAAAATTTTGTCAAAATTTTATTCGGTTCATAATAAAATTTTCATCATTGTCAAAATTTTATTTCTATAGAAAATTTTGTCAAAATTTTATTTCTATAGAAAATTTTGTTCAAATTTTATTCGGTTCATAATCATGGTTGCCACTCGAGCCAAAAATAATCTACCAAGATTTTATTTCTATAGAAAATTTTGTCAAAAGTTTATTTCTATAGAAAATTTTGTTAACATTTCATTTCTGTAGAAATTTTTGTCAAAATTTTCTTTCTATAGAAAATTTTGTCAAAATTTTTATTTCTATAGAAAATTTTGTGAAAATTTTATTTCTATAGAATTTTTTTTTTTTTTTTAATTTTATTTCTGTAGAAAATTTTGTAAAAATTTTATGTCTACTTTGTCAAACTGAATTATATACGTATTGGATCGATCTTTTTTGATTTAATATATACCACGTATGGACTTACATACAATTTAGAAGATGGTGTTAGGAGGTTTTAAGATACCTTGCCATCGGCAAGCGTTACCGCAACTTAAGTAATTCGATTCTGTATGGCAGTGTTTAGAAGAAGTTTCTACGCAATCCATGATGGAGGGTACATAAGCTTCGGCCTAGCCGAACTTACGGCCGTATATACTTGTTTTTGCTCCAATTTTGGAGTGGAATCCAAAGACGGTCGTACAAAAAACTTAGCTATATCGGCTCATAATTGCATTACGATATTTTGAGGTGTCTTATACAAATAAGTCTACTACCTCTCTATCTATTGTCTTAGACAAATAATTCTATGTTGCACCTACGGTGAAGGGAATAAAAAGTGATTGGAGTATTGGAAGAGTTTTCATATTTTTTTGGGATAAATATTTTTATGGTATACCCACCACCATAGAATGATGGCGGACCAGAAATACTTAGACAAAAAATGCAACTTTTAATTGGAACCCCTTCTCGTAAAAATATGTGAGCAATCGAGCTTTAATTTAATTATTTGCCATAAAGGCAGTGAAAAATTGATGTTTCTCCTCATCTTCTTATCAAAACATGTCTTTTATTAAACATCCACCCACCATCTACCCAAAAAAGCAGTGGCCACCCGCATATAAGATTTGTCAGTGACTAGAACATGTATGGACTCTAATTCATGCAGGACTGATTGAATGGCCGGCCCACTCTTTCGAAAGTTTACCTTAAATGCATTCAAGCAAAAATGTGTATTAAGACAAACAGTCTATCAAGCTCCCATACTTCTAACATCGACATTCACTTCAAATGCGGGCCTATTTTTAATGGCAAATCAGAGCAATAATTAATACACAGTGCTCGGCTGTGAGATAATGAAGACGACCATATTCAGAATTATATCAAAACATTTAAGCGGCAGCAGCAAAAACAAAAGGAATAACTGAACAGCAGTAAGTTCGGCCGGGCCGAATCTCAAATAGCCACCACCATGAATCAAATATTATAGTTTCCTTTGAAATTTCAGGGGGGTTTGATGACAGATATTCTCCCAAATGGAGCAGTTCAACTAGTATATCTTCCGAAGATAAATCTAAAGATTTTTACCTATGAAGACTATATCAGATTCTGGACTTATAAGAACCATTTATTTAAGGAATTCAAAGCCTTTAAAAGGATGTCCCGTTATTTTTAGTGTTTCGCTAATTTTTCACTCAACAAATTATATCTCGAGTTAAAAACGTCCGATTATATTGTTGTTGGTACTTAATTGAAAGATATTAAGATGAATAATTATAGATTATAATTGGATCTGTGATAAGTTAAGTGGTTCAAAAAATGTCTTTGCGAAAATGCAAAATTTTCCGCCAGAAAAGTATAAACCATTAAGAAAAGGTTTCTCTCCTTGGTCGTATAGATGATACTTTAACGTATGTAATAAGACCAACTAGAAGAAAATCGACCGAAAAATGACAAAGTTATAAGCAATTGAGTGAACAAATCCGATGTCAAATCATGCAAATATGAGCAACTCACCCAGACAAAAATGCCTCTCGGTCACAGAGAAATGCATTTTTGTGTGGGTGAATGGCTCATATTTGCATGATTTGTCATCATTTAATTGCTTATAACTTTGTCATTTTTCGGCCGTTTTGCTTCTAGTTGGTCTAATTACTTACGTTAGAGTGTATCTCAGGTGCATTCAGCAAGACAGGAACAAACTCCCTTAATGTCATACTGCATCTATTGCCTTTAGACATTTTGGCCAAACAGTCAGCTGCAACAACGGCTGTGCGGTTGAGCGAGCTATCGCTGTGGTCGGAAAAAAGTTACGGTCACTGTTCGGTCCTCAAAATAATCCCAGATGTGCCTAACGTAGTGGATTACACTTTGGCGAGTCCGCTTTTCGACAAAAAGTTTGAGACTCTAATTCCCAACAGTGAGGTGTGGTGTACACGGACCCCGGGATCCAAATTGGATGGCCAAGTGGGTTTCGGAGTATATTCTAAAGATCTGGAACTTCGAATAGCGAAAAGATTACCTGATCACTGTAGTGTTTTTCAGGCTGAAATATTAGCAATAAGAGAAGTGGTGAATTGGGTGAGAAGTAATGCTCCAAGCAATATTGGCATTAATATATACTCAGACAGTCAACCTGCAATAAAATCCTTGGACTTTGTGTTCCTCAACTCGAAAACGGCCATCGACTGCCGCAAATATCTCAATGAGATGGCTGAGCAGCACAATATTCACCTAATATGGGTACCTGGCCATAGGAACATACCGGGGAACTGCGAAGCAGATGAGCTAGCAAGGCTAGGAACTACCTTACATATTCTAGGGGAACTAGAATCTGTTGGTATGCCTCTGGCTACCTGCAAGCTCTTACTGCGTGAGAAGGCTGCCATGATGGCAAATGTTCGATGGGAGAATTGTAAGGGTTGTAACGACACCAAGCAAATATGGCCCCATTTAAACTTAAACCGCACACTAGATATGCTAGTGTTCTCGAGACGCCAGATATCACTCCTGATATCTGCTATAACGGGTCGCTGCCTGATAGGCGATTTTGCAAAAACTATTGGTGCGAAGTATAATGACTATTGTATGAGCTGTCATGATGCGGAGGAAAAGGAATCAATAAAACACCTCTTGTGTGAGTGTCCTGCATTTTGTGTAAGCAAATTTTAGGGGCATATAGCTTCAGATTACTGGCGGACCTGGAAAACGTTAACTTAAGCAGTCTGCTAATGTTTTTGGAACAATCTTGTTGGTTCAACAGAAGAAAATAATCGAGAAGGTTCAGCGGTTAAAACTAGAAGTGTCCATATGTAATAGGTACTTTTAGTTAATGTGGTATCACAATTGACTGAATAGTCTAAGTGAACCTGAATCTTAATCGGGCTGCCACTTTAACCTAACCTAACCTACCAACAACACAGTCCATTTCGTTTATACCCAGCACTGTTCTTTTCTGACTTCAAGTTTTTGATAAGACAGATTTTACAGACATCAAATATTTTCAAAAGTTTGCGATTTTTCTAGAATAGATTTTGGATTTTTTTCGACAAAATTTAAATAATTGTTACACGCAAAAAAATAATTATTAATCTATATATATAAAATTCAATCTATGTTTGTTTATTTGTTTGTTTGTTTGTATGTACCGAGTTGGCTCCGAAACGGCTGATCCGATTTACTTGAAACTTTCAGAGATCGTAGGGGGCGTTCATGTGGTGAAAATAGGGTACCTCATTTTTTGACACCTGGTCGCTGTGGGGGACCTCCCCTTTGGCGGACTTTTTGAAAATTTGACCAAAGTTGACCGATTTGCTTGAAATTTTCATTGAAGGTTGGGGTTGGCTTCTAGATAAAGATCCGCTACTTTATATTTGGTGGCGGAGGGGGACCTCCCCTTTGTTCGACTTTTTTTAAAGTACAGTGAAAAAACTAAAATTCTCTAAATTATCTGAGATTTACAGAGAACATGCGGTGAGGTTATGGAATTAATATGGGGTACCTGATGATTTCATATGTGGACGGGGGAGGTCCCCCCCTTGCCCTACTTTTTGAAACTTGGAACAAAATTATGCGATTTGCTTGAAATTTTCATAGAATGTTGGGGTTGGCATCTAGACAAAAATCTGCTACATTACTTTTCGATATTTGGTCGGGGAGAAGGACCACCCATTTGCCCGGCTTTTTTTTTAAAGTACAGTGAAAACAAAACTAAACTCCCCCGACTGAAATTTTACGGAAAAAATGGGTGAGGTTATGAAATTTATATCAGGTTCCTGATATTTTAATAAAAATAAAAGGGCATAGGGAGACATCCGCTTCTCTTAAGTACATACAGCGAAACAATTAAACTTTACCGAGTTACTTGAAATTTACAGAGGACTGGGGAGAGGTTACGATATTAATAGTTGATACCTGATTTTGTGATATTTGAATGGAAGAGAGGTCGCCCCTTTATGCTTATAATTTGCTTTACATTTTCTGGGACGTTTACAAAAGATACGCTACATCACTTTTCGATATTTGGGCGGGGAGGAGGTCCTCCTCTAAAGCTACAAAAAAAACCAAAAATTCTTAAGTTTCTTGAAATTAACAAAAGCAGTGGGGGAAGGTTATGAACGAAGAGGCAACCTTCCTTGCCCCACACTTGAAGGAAAGTTTCAAGAATTTTCAGGGAAAGTTAGGGATGCTATTCACTACGGTGTTTGTCGATATTGTATCGGGAAAAGTGACGTCCCTTTAAAACAATAGAGCAAAATTTAAACATCTCCGATCTACTTGAAATTTACAGGGAACGTGGGAGGAGGTGATTAAATGTATACATGATTGATGATTAGTAGGTATATGATTTTTCGATATCTGGTTGGGGAAGGGGAAAATTGAAATAAACTTTGTCGATTTACTTCGATAGAATTTATAGGGACCATTGAATAGTTTGTGAAATTAATATAGGGTACGTGATAGTTCGATATCAGGTCGGAGTAGAGCGAAGGTGGGGAGAGGGTTCCCTTTTGTCCGTTTTTTTTTTCTTAAATTGAAAGTAGAGGGTTTTCTGTAAATGGGAACTCGATGCATAATTTTATGACATATTTTATGCACAGGCTTCTGCCTGACTTCTTTTTAGTAAAGAACTTAAATTTACATGAAATTGGCAGCCAACGTAGAGGGTGCATCATTTTCCAACATTTTAGCAAATATTAATGTGGTAAAATTTTTTACTACTTTTGCTTTTTCCGATTTATTGGATGGGAAACAGTAATTCTTTATATGTTATTATAATGTAGTGCTCAATTTTCAGATATGTTGAGAAGAAGGATACCTTTCCTTGACAAACCACACTTAAAATTCACAAGAAATATAGAAGATTGTCCAACTACTTGAATACAGAACATTATTTAAAAAATTTGGAGGAAAGGGTACACCCTCTCCCCGACATTTTTTAAGACGAACCGTTTTACATATGCATATCCGTCGTATTTGTACCTATAAACGAAAAAACACGTAGTCGGATTTGTTTGAAAGAATTCAAATCTTTTCGAATTTGTTTTCAGCACGAAGGATATGGTTGACTAACTTAACGCAAAATATTCCTACAAATACGCTTTGGAAGGCGCAGCGAAGCGGGCCGGGTTACGCTAGTTATTTATACAAAGTTCGTTTCTCATTTGCTTTTTGCTTTAAGGAAGTTTAATTGGAAAAGTATATACGTTTTGTGATAAACGTTTATTCTTTTCCAGGGAGTAAAAACTATTTCACAAAGACTAACTAAAAAAAACACAATGTTTTCTGACTAATTGCATTTTCCATCACATCTTTCTCACTTCCACGAGGTTTTTTAGTTTTTATCACCTTTTTCTGTAATACACACAATGTAGAAGAAATTATTCGATATTATAATTTTTTAAATTTTACCTTTCGCCTGGACGGAGAATCGAACCGCGGACCATGCAATTTGTAAGCCAACACACTATCCACTAAGCTATGTTGGTGTTACTGTCATCAATAGACAATTATCCATATAAGTTATATTTATATAGCATATGCTGCTGCGCCCACGAGCCGATTAAACAAACTTTATTTAACAGAAACATACATTTAGTTGGGCACCGTAGAGCAGTGGTTGCTACGTCCGCCTTGCATGCCAAGGGTCGTGGGTTCGATCCCTACTTCGACCGAACACCAAAAAGTTTTTTTTTTGTTTTTTTTTTCTTTTTGTACATATATTCCAGATATGTTCGGAAGATTCCGAAAAGATGTTCAACATTACTATATTAAATTTGTACTATGAACTGTAAAATGTGTCTTATTAAAGACTTAAAGTCAGAAAAGAACAGTGCTTGATATAAACGAAATGAACTGTGTTGTTGGTTCAAAAATAATGTTTTTTTATTGAAAAAACCAGTAAGGAAAGACTAAAGTCGGGCGGGGCCGACTATATTATACCCTGCACCACTTTGTAGATCTAAATTTTCGATACCATATCACATCGGTCAAATGTGTTGGGGGCTATATATAAAGGTTTGTCCCAAATACATACATTTAAATATCACTCGATCTGGAAGAATTTGATAGACTTCTACAAAATCTATAGACTCAAAATTTAAGTCGGCTAATGCACTAGGGTGGAACACAATGTTAGTAAAAAAATATGGGAAACGTTTAAATCTGAAGCAATTTTAAGGAAACTTCGAAAAAGTTTATTTATGATTTATCGCTCGATATATATGTATTAGAAGTTTAGGAAAATTAGAGTCATTTTTACAACTTTTCGACTAAGCAGTGGCGATTTTACAAGGAAAATGTTGGTATTTTGACCATTTTTGTCGAAATCAGAAAAACATATATATGGGAGCTATATCTAAATCTGAACCGATTTCAACCAAATTTGGCACGCATAGCTACAATGCTAATTCTACTCCCTATGCAAAATTTCAACTAAATCGGAGTTAAAAATTGGCCTCTGCTGTCATATGAGTGTAAATCGGGCGAAAGCTTTATATGGGAGATATATCCAAATCTGAACCGATTTCAAGCAATTTTGGCAAGCATAGTTACAACGCTAATTCTACTCCCTATGCAAAATTTCAACTAAATCGGAGCAAAAAATTGGCCTCTGTGGGCAAATGAGTGTAAATCGGGCGAAAGCTATATATGGGAGCTATATCTAAATCTGAACCGATTTGGCTGATATTTTGCAAGTTTTTCGAGACACATAAAATATTCGGATGTACGGAATTTGAGGAAGATCGGTTGATATACACGCCAATTATGACCAGATAGGTGAAAAATATATATGGCAGCTATATCTAAATCTGAACCGATTTGGCTGATATTTTGCAAGTTTTTCGAGACTCATAAAATATTCGGATGTACGGAATTTGAGGAAGATCGGTTGATATACACGCCAATTATGACCAGATCGGTGAAAAATATATATGGCAGCTATATCTAAATCTGAACCGATTTTTTCCAAAATCAATAGGTATCGTCTTTGAGCCGAAACAGGACCCTATACCAAATTTTAGGACAATCGGGCTAAAACTGCGAGCTGTACTTTGCACACAAAAATACATCAACAGACAGACAGACAGACGGACAGACAGACGGACAGACAGACGGACATCGCTCAATCGACTCAGAATTTAATTCTAAGCCGATCCGTATACTAAAAGGTTGGTCTATGATTACTCTTTCTTGGCGTTAGGTTAGGTTAGGTTATGTGGCAGCCCGATGTATCAGGCTCACTTAGACTATTCAGTCCATTGTGATACCACAGTGGTGAACTTCTCTCTTATCACTGAGTGCTGCCCGATTCCATGTTAAGCTCAATGACAAGGGACCTCCTTTTTATAGCCGAGTCCGAACGGCGTTCCACATTCCAGTGAAACCACTTAGAGAAGCTTTGAAACCCTCAGAAATGTCACCAGCATTACTGAGGTGGGATAATCCACCGCCGAAAAACTTTTTTGGTGTTCGGTCGTAGCAGGAATCGAACCCACGACCTTGTGTATGCAAGGCGGGCATGCTAACCATTGCACCACGGTGGCTCCCTTCTTGGCGTTACATACAAATGCACAAACTTATTATACCCTGTCCCACAGTAGTGGTGAAGGGTATAATAAAAATTGTGTAACAAACGATTTTTTTTGGCGATAAAAGTTAAAAATTTTCGAAGCAATTCAAAAAACTCTAACAAATGCAAAACGTTGTCGGTACACATTTTCCAAACGTTTTTTTGTTCTTTGCGTGTATGTATCGCCCGATTTTCACAAATTTGGCCATAATACTCTTATTTAATAACCAATGTTACTCAAATTTCAAATTTAGATGTATTAGCCAATTCAGACTTAGGTTAGGTGGCAGCCCGATGTACATCCAGAAAAAAGTGTCTTCGAAACTAAAGGAAAAAATGTTCATCAATTTAGTTTAGCCATTTTATTTCCACTCAGTTAATATTTTGTGTGAAATAATAAAATTTACTTGTTTCAGTAAAAAAATCCTAAACTGAAAGCAGTTAGGAATAGTTCATAAACTAGAATAGGGCATGGAATTTTACTAATACTGTTTTCTTCGCTGGGTATAAGAATTTACTACTGAACAAGAAAATTTTATTCACTGATAACAAAGCATTCGTAAAAATAAACAAAAACCGAACTAAAACCAAGTTTCCTCAAATTTAGTAAGATTTCTTATAAAATGATAATTCTGACTTCCTTTGTTATAGAAAGCTTATCATACATACGAATAACACTTGGCATAGAAAAATATTTTAGTTCATTCGTACTAAGAAGTATTCAATCCTTTCAAAACTTAAGGAAACACACTTGTTAGAATATAGGGAAATTTCCTACATTTCTTTTATCTACCTGTAATCGATACCTGTCTTTGATGTAATCGATATGTTTGCGCGTGGGTTGTTTTTTTAGTTGGAATCGCGTTGTTATGGTATACGGAGAGATTGTTAAAAAATAATATAGTAAAATAATATTATAAAAACAAATAAAATATAGAAAATATTTGTTATTTTAAATTAGTGAGAAATAGGTTCGTTGAAAATTGGTTTATAAAAAAGAAAACACCAACAGAATAACAACCCCTTCATTCAACTTCATTTTGGAATCTTCAATTAACAGGTAATATTCAATGACGCCAACCTTTTGTGAAAAAATTGGTTTTGGATTTTTTTGTTTATATTTGTAGGTATTGAAATTGTAGAAGGTGGACAAAATTGCTAGGCAGCAAATTATTCAAAGTGAAAGGTACTACAAGAAGAAAAAATAATAATAATGAATATTTCAAGGCCAGTCGATGCTGTTGATTCTAAATAAATATATTTAATATATTAATAAAACATGTCTTTTATTGAAGAAAAAATTGCTTATATAAATACATAAAATTGCATTTAAAAACGAAGGTAAGCAGATCTAACTTTGAAGTAAAAGGTTTACCACAAATATGTAAGATTTGTCCAAATGAATGAAAAAAAGTTCAATAAAATCATTCCATATATGAATTCAATTCAGTTGAATTTTTTCATTCTGTAGTATAGTGGTACATAAATATAGGAAAATGTTAACTAATATACGGAATGCATTCTACCTAATTTCTACGAAAATCACATCATTCAAACAAATAAAAATGTCTTTGGCGCTATACGAAGTTCAACTTTCTTCACAATGAGTTCATTTTAACTTAAAGAAGGGGTCACTTTTTTCTGGGTGTATCAGGCTCACTAAGACTATTCAGTCCATTGAGATACCACATTATTGAACTTATCTCTTATCACTGAACTTCTCTCTTATCACTGCCCACATTGCAGTGAAACCACTTAGAGAAGCTTTGAAACCCTCAGAAATGTCACCAGCATTACTGAGGTGGGATAATCCACCGCTGAAAAACATTTTGGTGTTCGGTCGAAGCAGGAATCGAACCCACGACCTTGTGTATGCAAGGCGGGCATGCTAACCATTGCACCACGGTGGCTACCAATTCAGACTTATATAGGTCTTACATAAATATATTGCCCGATTTTCATAAATTCGGCTTCTTGAGCGATTTCCTCTCATTTAGTATTGGACTCAATATTAATGGCCTACTGACTCTGTATGTGTAAAATCAAGTGTAGATTATTTAGTTATTATTATTAGTTTTTTAATTAATTTTAATTTAATTTTAATTAATTCTTTTTTCCCTTATTAAAGAAATTTTGTAGTTTGAAGGAAAAATTGGAATTCAAAATTGCAAGAATGTCTTCAGCCATACGAAGTTCAAGATGGACGCATTTGTAGAAAAATTTACAAATTTACAAAAATAATGAACTATTTGGTGAGAAGTACGAATTTAGTAAATTTGTATGCTTCATTTGTGTATAATTTTTCCCCGTTTTCAGTTCATTTAAATAACGTAAGCAAAAATTTATTATTATTATCTACAAAAATAATAAAGGGTGATACGGTCAAAATTTAGTCAAGGGAAAACGCGTGTAAATCGGTGAAATCGTTTATTTAAAAAATCAAATTAAATTTCTTTTTCAAGTTCAATTAGTATAAAATTCAGGAAAAATATTCAGTTAGGCTTTCCAAATCCGAATTGCCGGGCCTCACGCTTGACACCTGCCATCAGATTTTGTACAGCCACCTTGTCCACCTTATTCGCCGCAGAAAGCCAGTTTGCCTTGAACTGCTGCTCGTCCTTAGCAGTTTTTTTGGTATTCTTTAGGTTCCGCTTGACAATAGCCCAGTATTTCTCATTTGGGCGGAGCTCTGGCGTGTTGGGAGAGTTCTTGTCCTTGGGAACCACCTGCACGTTGTTGGCGGCGTACCACTCCATGGCCTTTTTACCGTAATGGCAAGATGCCAAATCCGGCCAAAACAGTACGGAACAACCGTGTTTCTTCAGGAAAGGCAGCAGATGTTTATTCAAACACTCTTTCACGTAAATTTCTTGGTTGACAGTCCCGGAAGCTATGAAAATGCTGCTTTTCAAGCCACAGGTACAGATGGAATGCCAAAGCAGATATTTCTTTGCGAACTTTGACAGTTTTATGTGCTTGAAAATATCTGCTACCTTTCCCCTTCCTTTTGCCGTATAAAGCTCCTGTCCCGGAAGCTGCTTGTAGTCGGCTTTGACGTAGGTTTCGTCGTTCATTACTACGCAGTCAAACTTCGTCAGCATCGTCGTGTACAGCCTCCGTGATCGCGCTTTGGCCGTCGTATTTTGTTTATCATCGCGATTTGGAGTCACTACCTTTTTGTAAGTCGATGGGCCGGCTCGTTTTTTGGCTCGATGCACGGTTGTAGACGATACACCCAGCTTATTAGCGGCATCTCCGAGAGAGAGGTTAGGTTAGTCTCAGCGGCTTCCGGTTTTCGATTTCCCCCCGATCCAGACTTCCTGGCTGTCGACAAACGTTCCCCAAACACTTTAATTACATTTGTAACGGTTGATTTGGCAACTTTTAGCGATTTTGCCAGCTTTGCGTGCGAGTAGCTCGGATTTTCGCGATGCGCGAGCAAAATTTTGATACACTGATCTTCTTGCTTGGACGGCATTTTGACAACTGAAGAGTGAATTCCAAAATCAAAATAGGAGCAACATTCTACACACACACACCTTCAAAATGAGGGGTGTTCAGGTTTTTTAAATGCAAAATTGAAAGAAATACGTGAAGTTTATATTGACCAAATTTTGACCGTATCACCCTTTAATTCTATGAACTAAAATAAAGTTAAATTGGCTTTAGTGAAATGGAGGGAGGGTTCACTTTTTGTTGAGTGTACCCCTTAGTTTTCTTTAACAAGGAAATACGGTTTATTCCCAAAACCTATTTCAATGATATGCCACAAATGCTTATGTTTACTAATTAAGTGGGTTTGGTTTAGGGTATGATATAGTCGGTCCCGCCCGACTTTCTACTGTTTTCACTAGATAAAAAAGTTAATATTTTAATTGATTATCTTTTCAACTTCGATCATCATTCAATATTTTGATGATGTTTTTCTGTGAGTTTGGTACTAATTATAATTATTTATAAATATAAAAAGTTGAAGTTTGAATACTATTCTATCCCTACGGGAAATGGACCAACCACAGAACCGGTACAGGACTAATCCCTGGTGTGTATGGACCATTCCCAGTTCTGGTCAAAACGTATGGAAGGGACCGGTCACTTTAACATGGGTTTATCATTGACGGGGTAAATTTACATTTTAGGACGCGTCTTGGACTCATCCCAAAGGACACGTCCTGGAACAATTTAGCAGGAGCACCCCATAGACATGTCCTCAGGAACCAGTCTCGGACAAACTCTTAGAAATTTGTTTCAATTTGAGCATCCCAATCGAACCCGAAATGAAAAAAAAAAACTTTGAAATATATCGAACAATAGGTTATTCTGATAATTTTATTTCATTAAATATGAAAATGCTTCATATTAAAATCTTAATGGATCTAAGATTTTAATATCAAGCGAGTACGGAAATAAATAAATTACGACTATTTAAAAATTGCAACTAACTGGAGCACTGGCACCAATTTCCCATAGATACGATTACATTCAAATTGTAAGGCCATAGTGAAAAACCTTCTCACTTAATACTCTAATGGGTAACTCACTCTCTCTCTCCCAAAGATTTATATGTGGAGAAATATACATCGGCAAAAACACATTTACCCTTACTCAAAGCAATTCTGAAACAAAACAATTCTAAAATAACAAAAGCGGACATCAACAGCAATGGCAATGGCAACAACTACAACAACAATGTGCCCCATCAACAGCAACAGCTTGTCTTGTTGAATGCGGTTATGTTGATGTCGTTTGTTCTGGGTGAGGGGTGGTGGGTTTGGTTGTGTATGTTACAATATGTATGTATGTGCGAGTGTGTGTGAGAGTTGTTTGCAATCAAAGTTGATAGGTTGGTTACCATATAAGAGCAGGTAGGTTAAATCTTCTGTACGAATGAATGGATGGGGTTGTGGGAGTTTATAAAGGTGTCCTTAAGGCGATAACATTTGTTAAATGCAATGTAAATTGTTAACAATGATGAATACTCAACCACAAAGTAAAGGACTATCACAAAAGATCGTTAGATCTTACGAACAGGTTGGCTGATAAGTCCCCGGTTTAACAAAGAAAAACACATTTTTTTGTCAAAATTCGTTTTTATTATTCAACATAGTTGCCTTCAAGAGCGATACAACGATTATAACGACCTTCCAATTTTTTGGTACCATTTTGGTAGTACTCCTTCGATTTTGCCTCAAAATAGGGCTCAGTTTCGGCGATCACCTCTTCATTGCAGCCAAATTTTTTGGGTGGGGAAGCAATTCGAAGCCCAATTCATGACTTTTTGCCATCGTTCTCAATGACTTGTGGAACGGTGCGTTGTCTTGGTGGAACAACACTTTTTTCTTCTTCATATGGGGCCGTTTTGCCGCGATTTCGACCTTCAAACGCTCCAATAACGCCATATAATAGTCACTGTTGATGGTTTTTCCCTACTCAAGATAATCGATAAAAATTATCCCATGCGCATCCCAAAAAACAGAGCCATGTTTCATCCATTTTCACATATCGACGGAAAAATTCGGGTGTATTACGAGTTAACAGCTGCAAACACCGCTCAGAATCATCAACACGTTGTTGTTTTTGGTCAAATGTGAGCTCGCGCGGCACCCATTTTGCACACAGCTTCCGCATATCCAAATATTGATGAATGATATGACCAACACGTTTCTTTGATATCTTTAAGGCCTCTGCTATCTCGATCAACTTCATTTTACGGTCATTCAAAATCATTTTGATGTTTTCGTCGGTAACCACCTCTTTCGGGCGTCCACTGCATTCACCGTCCTCCGTGCTCATTTCACCACGCTTGAAATTTTCATACCAGTCAATTATTGTTGATTTCCCTGGGGCAGAGTCCGGAAACTCATTATCAAGCCAAATTTTTGCTTCCACCATATTTTTTCCCTTTAGAAAACAGTATCTTATCAAAACACGAAATTCCTTTTTTTCCATTTTTTTTCACAATAAAAATAGTTGCTTCACAAAAGACGCTCTATCTCACAAACTAATTGACTTACAGACGTCAAATTTTGACACGAATCATTTAAAGGTTGGTACTTATAAAAATAATATGCATTTAATACTAGCGACGCCATCTATGTGTCAGACCGGGGACTTATCAGCCAACCTGTTATTATGTGAGTGAGAGAAGTTTGCTACGCAATCCCCCTGTTCTCGTTGACGAATTCGCAAAACGCAAATTTGTTCACTTACTTTATTTTTCGAACTACAATTATTTATAACAAGAAATTGTTACACACTGTTCTTATGGATAAGGAATTTAATCAGAATAAATTTCTTGGTAAAAAATGAAATGGTTCAGAAGTTATTATACCCTTCACCACTACTGTGGTACAGGGTATAATAAGTTTGTGCATTTGTATGTAACGCCAAGAAGGAAAAGACTTAGACCCATCGTTTAGTATACCGATCGTCTTAGAATTAAATTCTGAGTCGATTTAGCGATGTCCGTCTGTCTGTCTGTCTGTCTGTCTGTCTGTCCGTCTGTCTGTCTGTTGATGTATTTTTGTGTGCAAAGTACAGCTCACAGTTTAAGTCCGATTGTCCTAAAATTTGGTATAGGGTCCTGTTTCGGCTCAAAGACGATCCCTATTGATTTTGGAAAAAATCGGTTCAGATTTAGATATTGCTGCCATATATATTTTTCACCGATCTGGTCGTAATTGGCGTGTGTATCAACCGATCTTTCTCAAATTCCGTACATCCGAATATTTTATGAGTCTCGAAAAACTTGCAAAATATCATCCAAATCGGTTCAGATTTAGATATAGCTCCCATATATAGCTTTCGCCCGATTTACACTCAAATGACCACAGAGGCCAATTTTTTGCTCCGATTTAGTTGAAATTTTGCACAAGGAGTAGAATTAGCATTATAGCTATGCGTGTCAAATTTGGTGGAAATCGGTTCAGATTTAGATATAGCTCCCATATATAGCTTTCGCCCGATTTACACTCAAATGACCACAGAGGCCATTTTTTTGCTCCGATTTAGTTGAAATTTTGCACAGGGAGTAGAATTATCATTGTAGCCATGTGTGCCAAATTTGGTTGAAAACGGTTCAGATTTAGATATAGCTCCCATATATAGCTTTCGCCGGATTTACACTCATATGACCACAGATGCCAATCTTTTACTCCGATTTAATTGAAATTTTGCACAGTGAGTAGAATAAGCATTGTTGCTATGCGTGCCAAATTTAGTTGAAATCGGTTCAGATTTAGATATAGCTCCCATATATATGTTTTTCTGATTTCGATAAAAATGGTCAAAATACCACCATTATCCTTGTAAAATCGCCACTGCTTAGTCGAAAAGTTGTAAAAATGACTCTAATTTTCCTAAACTTCTAATACATATATATCATAAATAAACTTTTTCGAAGTTTCCTTAAAATTGCTTCAGATTTAATCGTTACCCATATTTTTTTCACTAACATTGTGTTCCACTCTAGTGCATTAGCCGACTTAAATTTTGAGTCTATAGATTTTGTAGAAGTCTATCAAATTCTGTCCAGATCGAGTGATATTTAAATGTATGTATTTGGGACAAACCTTTACATATAGCCCCCAACACATTTGACGGATGTGATATGGTATCGAAAATTTAGATCTATAAAGTGGTGCAGGGTATAATATAGTCGGCCCCGCCCGACTTTAGACTTTCCTTACTTGTTAAAAAATTAAAATGTAGCGTAAAACGAAGTTTTTGCTACCAAGGTCAAACTAGGATCAAATAAATATTAGCCCATAACGAGTGTCAAACCTTTTTCCAGGAGCACTTTTGAAATATCTAATATTGCATACATAACATCACGATAAGAAATATATTCTTATCGTGATGTTATGTATGCAATATTAGATTTTAAGCTAATATTGCATACATAACATCACGATAAGAACATCTTACGAAAACGGCATTCAAATATTTCAAAAGTGCTCCTGGAAAAAGGTTTGACACTCGTTATGGGCTAATATTTATTGGATCCTAGTTTGACCTTGGTAGCAAAAACTTCGTTTTACGCTACATTTTAATTTTTTAACAAGTAAGGTTTGCTGGTTTGTCTGTGGCGACGAATTCTTTTTTGATTTCTGTCAAATATTTTCCCAGAGTGACCGTACCTTAAGAATATATATTGGTACACCCTAGGTTAGGTTAGGTTAGGTTAGGTTAAAGTGGCAGCCCGATTAAATTTCTGGCTCACTTAGACTATTCAGTCCATTGTGATACCACATTTAACTAAAAGTACCTATTACATATGGGCACTTCTAGTCTTAACCACTGAACCTTCTCTATTATTTACTTTTGTGGAACCAACCAGATTGCTCCAAAAACATTAACAAACTGCTTAAGTTAACGTTTCCAGGTCCGCCAGTAATCTAAAGATATATGCTCCCAAAATTCGCTTACGCCTTGCACAAAAAGCAGGACACTCACACAAGAGGTGTTTCATTGATTCCTTTTCCTCCACATCATGACAGCTTATACAATAGTCATTATACTTCGCACCTGTAGTTTTTGCAAATTCGCCTATCAGGCAGCGACCCGTTGTAGCAGATATCCGGAGTGCTATCGGACGCCTTGAGAACACTAGCATATCTAGTGTGCGGTTTAAGTTTAAATGGGGCCATATTTGCTTGGTGTCATTACAACCCTTGCAATTCTCCCATCGAATATTGGCCATCATAACAGCCTTCTCACGCAGTAAGAGCTTGCAGGTGGCCAGAGGCATACCAACAGATTCTAGTTCCCCTGGAATATATATAAGGTAGTTCCTAGCCTTGATAACACATCTGCTTCGCAGTTCCCCGGTATGTTCCTATGGCCAGGCACACATATTAGGTGAATATTGTACTGCTCAGCCATCTCGTTGAGAGATTTGCGGCAGTCTATGGCCGTTTTCGAGTTAAGGAACACAGAGTCCAAGGATTTTATTACAGGTTGACTGTCTGAGTATGTGTATATTAATGCCAATATTTGTTGGAACATTACTTCTCAGCCAATTCACCACCTCTCTTATTGCCAATATTTCAGCCTGAAAAACACTACAGTGATTAGGTAATATTTTCGCTATTCGAATTTCCAGATCTTTAGAATATACTCCGAACCCCACTTGTCCATTCAATTTGGAGCCATCAGTATAGAAATCTATATATCTTTTATTCCCCGGGGTCTGTGTACACCACGCCTCACTGTTGGGAATTAGTGTTTCAACTTTTTGTCGAAAAGTGGTTTTGCCAGGGTGTAATCCACTACGTTAGGCACATCTGGCATTACTTTGAGGACCGAACTATGACCGTACATTTTTTTCCGACCACAGCGATAGCTCGCGCAACCGCACAGCCGTTGTTGCAGCCTACTGTTTGGCCAAAATGTCTAAAGGCAATAGATGTAGCATGACATTAAGGGAGTCTGTTCCTGTCTTACTAAATGCGCCTGAGATACATAAGCTCGCCATGCGCTGAACTTTATCTAAACAAGTCGGTTTCTGAAGTGCCGGCCACCAGACTACAACACCATATAGCATTATAGGTCTAACCACTGCCGTGTATAGCCAATGCAAAATTTTTGGTTTTAGTCCCCACTTTTTGCCTATTGCCTTTTTGCACGAGTACAAAGCTACCTTGGCTTTTCTCGCCCTCTCTTCAATATTAAGCCTAAAATTCAGCTCCCTGTCCAAAATAACGCCAAGGTATTTTGAACACTCACCAAAGGGAATTTCAGTACCCCCTAAGGAAATGGGCCTAACCGTGGGAGTTTTGCGATCTTTACAGTACATGACTATTTCTGTCTTTGCTGGATTTACACCAAGACCATTATCTTTCGCCCATTTCTAAGCTCTCTGTATAATATCTCTGATTGTGGATGGGAATTTTCCCCTGACTGCTAGCGCCACATCATCTGCGTATGCCACCATTTTTATCCTTTCTTTTTCTATCCAATCTGTATCCAAGTTGCCTGGTATTGGAAATCTAGAGGTATTCTAGGACCATAAAGATGTGTGCCGAATATATTGTGATGTAGCCCGCTTATAAACCAGCCCTCCGATTTCGGGTCTAGAACTATTGTGTGTATCCCTCCATGTTTTTGGCATAGCCCCCATTAGACCGATCTCCCGATTTAACTCCTACAAATTGTAGTTTTTATCCGAATTGCCACAAATTGAAAATATGCTGGCATTTTAAACCCACAAAAAGTGTATATGATTTAGTTTTAGGTACAGAAGGTGCACTGATCGTGAAAATTGCTTGAAACTGAATTCAAAATTTCCAAATTTTTCTTCTAGTAATCATTTAAATAGTTGGGGTAAAAATCTACAGATTTTAGATTTCAAATCAAGGCGTTATTTCATCATTTTCTCGCACACTTACAAGAGATGTTTATGATTCCTCTAAAACTCAAAAAATGGATTTATAAAATCCAGAATCTGACCTAGTCTTCATTGGTAAAATCTTTACATTTATCTTCGGGACGCGTACTGGTTGAACTGATCTGCTTGGGAAAATATCTGTCATCACACGGATGAAAAAGACTGTTTTCCATATGTTTGGCTATAAACATTATATGTTTGGAACACAAATTTTTAAACACAATATTTTTGAGTGCAAGCATATAATGTTCATAAACTAGCATAATATGTTTGGGACATATATGTTAATATGTTAGAACATATTATGTTTGGGACATAAAATGTTTGTAAATATAATATGCTTGGATGCAAACATATATTAATTTAGAAATAGCCTATAAACATATATGTGTTTAGTAGCTTGGAGCGCTATTTAACAGGGAGCGATATTGAATTAAGTTGTTGGTTGTTGCTTGTTATTACAAAATTAACATTTTATTTTTCCTTGGGCAATTGATCAGCTACTTCTTTGATTCGGCAAAAGGTAAAATTAAAATAAAAAAATCATACAATTGAATAATTTCTTCTACAATGTTTGTATTACAGAAAAAGGTGCTAAGAACTAAAAAATCTCGAGGAAGTGAGAAAGATGTGGGGGAATATACAATTGGGCAGAAACAAAATTTTGAGCATTCAGGTCGAAAACCTATGTTGTTAGCACCTATATTACCTGTTTATTTTCATAATTCATTATGATTGTAAATATATAAATAAATAAATAAAATTTTGAGCACAATATTGTTTGGGAGAATTTTTTTTAAGCATATAATATTTTTTGGTGCAAAATGCTTCCAAACATATTATATGTTCACATAATAACATATTGTTTTTTGGAAGACAACATTATTGAATTTGGATGCAAAAATACAAAATGTTTGGAACTTAGACTACCCAAACATATATTGTTTAGACCAATATGCTTTCAAACATATTATATATTGGAAGAGATCAAACATATAAATGTTTGGGCAATACCCAAAAATGTATATGCTTGAAGCAAAATATGTTTGGGAGTATATGTTACAGAAGCGATTTTTTGTAAGCGTGCAAACCCCCCTGAAATTTTCAAAGGAAACTAGTATATACGATTCATGGTGGTGGGTATTCGGCCCGGTCGAAATTACTGCTGTATATACTCAGTAATTTTAACTTTTTGGTTCAAATGCGTTAAAAACAGGGTATAAATTAATAAAACGGTACACATTATTAAAATTTTGTCGACAAAGGATCCATTCTAGAAAAATTAAGAATTTTTGAAAATATTTGAGGATGGGTGGTATATTAATCTTGTTATTCTGTAAGTACCCAGCAAAAAAAATTGGAAGTTCTTCCAAAGGCACAACTTTAAAAGCACTTCCAGAAGATGCACTCCCAATGATGTTCTTTATTTTAACTACCCAGGAAGTTCTTTTAATTCAATTTTTTATAACATTGTTTTTTCATACACGCAAAGAAAAAAAACGTTTGGAAAACGTGTACCGAAAACGTTTTTCTTTTGTTAGAGTTTTTTGAATTGCTTCGAAAATTTTAAACTTTTATCACCAAAAAAATTCGTTTGTTACAAAGTTTTTATTTTTTCAATAAAAAAAGTTATTTTTGAAACAACAACAGAGTCCATTTCGTTTATATCAAACACTCTTCTTTTCTGACTTTTGGTCTTTAATAAAACACATTTTACAGTTCAAAATTTAATATAGTACAATGTAATGTTGAACATTTTTTTCGGAATCTTCCGAACATATGTAGAATGTATGTAAAAAAAAAAAAAAAAAAAAAAAACTTTGGTCGAAGCAGGGATCGAACCCACGACCCTTGGCACGAGAGTCAGACGTAGCAACCACTGCTCCACGGTGCCAAACTAAATGTTTGTTTCTGTTAAATAAACTTTGTTTATTCGGTTCGTGGGCGCCGCAAGCTATGCTATATAAATATAACTTATATGGATATTTATCTCTTGATGACCATAACAGGTACATAGCTCAGTGGTTAGTGTGTTGGCTTACAAAGTGCATGGTCCGCGGTTCGATTCTCCGTCCAGGCGAAAGGTAAAAAAATTTTAAAAATTTATAAAATCGTATAATTTCTTCTACATTGTTTGTATTACAGAAAAAGGTGCTAAGAACTAAAAATCTTCGTGGAAGTGAGAAAGATGTGAGGGAAAATGCAATTAGCCAGAAAAAAATTTTTTTTGAGTTAGTCTTTATGAAATTGTTTTTACATCCTGGAAAAGAATAAACGTTTATCACAAAAAGTATATACTTTTCTTCCAAATACACTTCCTTACAGCGAAAAGCAAATGAGAAACGAACTTTGTTTGTCTAAAATTTCGTTTGGGAGGAAAGAATTATTTTTTTGCGTGTACTTTTAATAATTTTAACTGTTTTTTGCTTCAAATAGGTTAAAAACAGAGTAAGAATTCATAAAATGGTACAAATTATTAAATCCAATCTGAAAAAATTGTGAATTTTTGAAAATATTTGAGGTAAAATATTTCCGACAAGCGTTAGAATCCATTAAAAATTATAAAAAATTATAAAAATTATTTATTTGACAAAATATAGCAGAATTTTTTAATTTACATCCAAAACATTGAATTCGCATCACACCTAAAGGATTGAAGCAAATTCAGTGCAACGGCTGTTGAAATGGAGGACTTCCGTCCTATGACAAGCCCATGTTAAATTCATCGCTTCTGCGTCAATTTTGCACCACTTCCGGATCCAAAAAGAACATTTTCATTACTTTTTTGGCGACGCATTTCTTGCTGGGTAACTCATCGAAATATTGCTCTAAGACACTTTATTCTGGGTCATGGTGAAATTCTGAGTCGATCTGGCCACGTCCGTCCGTTTGTTTAAAACACGCTAACTTTCGAACAAAATAAGCTATCGACTTGAAACTTGGTACAAGTAGTTGTTATTGATGTAGGTCGGATGATATTCCAAATGGTCTATATCGGACCACTTTTACGTATAGCCCCTATATAAATCGACCCCCAGATTTGGCTTGCGGAGCCTCTTAGAGAAGCAAATTTCATCCGATCCGTTTGAAATTTTGTATTTGGTGTTTGTATATGGACACTAACAACCATGCAAAAATTAGTCCAAATCTGTCCATAATTATTTATAGCCCCCATATAAACCGATCCCAAGATTTGGCTTGCGGAGCTTCTTGGAAGAGCAGGATCCGGTTCGGTTGAAATTTGGTACATTGTGCTAGTATATAATCTGCCTTTTTTGTCTAATATATACCACGTATGGACAAACTTAAAATTTAGAAATCGAAGAAGTTTTAACATCGTGATAATACTTACCTTGGAATCGGTAAGTATTACTACAACCCTAGTAATTCGATTGTGGATGACAGTCTTAGGAGAAGTTTATACGCAATCTAAGGTGGAGAGTACATAAGATTCAGCCTGGCCGAACTTACGGCCGTATATACTTGTCTTAATTTAACAGGTTGGCTGATAAGTCCCCGATCTAACAAAGAAAAACACATTTTTTTCAAAATTCGTTTTTATTATTCAACATAGTACCCTTCAAGAGCGATACAACAATTATAACGACCTTCCAATTCTTTGATACCATTTTGGTAGTACTCCTTCGGTTTTGCCTCAAAATATGCCTCAGTTTCGGCGATCACCTCTTCATTGCGGCCAAATTTCCCTGCGAGCATCCTTTTGTGGTCTGAGAACAAGAAAAAGTCGCTGGGGGCGAGATCTGGAGAATACGGTGGGTGGGGAAGCAATTCGAAGCCCAATTCATGAATTTTTGCCATCGTTCTCAATGACTTGTGACACGGTACGTTGTCTTGGTGGAACAACACTTTTTTCTTCTTCATATGGGGCCGTTTTGTCGCGATTTCGACCTTCAAACGCTCCAATAACGCCATATAATAGTCACTGTTGATGGTTTTTCCCTTCTCAAGATAATCGATAAAAATTATTCCATGCGCATCCCAAAAAAAAGGCCATTACTTTGCCAGCGGACTTTTGAGTCTTTCCACGCTTCGGAGACGGTTCACCGGTCGCTGTCCACTCAACCGACAGTCGATTGGACTCAGGAGTGTAGTGATGGAGCCATGTTTCATCCATTGTTGTTTTTGGTCAAATGTGAGCTCGCGCGGCACCCATTTTGCACAGAGCTTCCGCATATCCAAATATTGATGAATGATATGACCAACACGTTCCTTTGATATCATTAAGGCCTCTGCTATCTCGATCAACTTCATTTTAAGGTCATTCAAAATCATTTTGTGGATTTTTTTTGATGTTTTCGTCGGTAACCACCTCTTTCGGGCGTCCACTGCGTTCACCTCCTCCGTGCTCATTTCACCACTCTTGAATTTTGCATCCAATCAATTATTGTTGATTTCCCTGGGGCAGAGTCTGGAAACTCATTATCAAGCCAAGTTTTTGCTTCCACCGTATTTTTCCCCTTCAGAAAACAGTATTTTATCAAAACACGAAATTCCTTTTTTTCCGTTTTTTTCACAATAACAAAAGTTGCTTCACAAAAGACGCTCTATCTCACAAATTAATTGACTTACAGACGTCAAATTTTGACGCGTATCATTTGAAGGTTGGTACTATATAAAAGTAATATGCATTTAATACTAGCGACGCCATCTATGTGTCAGACCGGGGACTTATCAGCCAACCTGTTATTTGGTCTTTTCGCATCGATACTTTTTGAACCACTAAACTTATCACAGATCCAATTATAAACGATTATTCGTCATCTTAATACCTTTCATTTAAGTACCATCAACCATATAATCACACATTTCTAACTCGATATATAATTTGTTTAGTGAAAAAAGAGCGAAAAACTAAAAATAACGTGATATCTCAAAAACTGTTTTATATAAATTTTTTTTTATTTTTTTTTTTCGAATTCAGCTGATCAAAATACATAAGAAAAAAATTGTAAACTAGTGTAATCATGCAAATCTATGTTTATATAAAATTCTCTGAGTCTCTTCCCCGATAACCCATTGAAGTTAAGAACGTGGATAATACCAATCATGTTGTTGTTGAAGTCTCTACCATACCATACCTCCGATACGGATGAGATGAGGAAACCAAATAATGGTGAACGTGAAGAAAGTTTTTTCTTGTGAAATTTCGTTCAAGAGCTAAAACTTGTACAAACATGCACAAAATTTTCTCAGGTAATATAACATAACGATGTATTGTGTCAACGACACACGAACAGGATACATGAGTGATGATGACAATGAACTTACAGCAACAACAAAAGACCAAAACAATAACATCAAGCCACGTTTCAAAGCAAAGGATCTCAAAAAAGGATGTTGGAAACAAGCGAAAGGCAAAGAGCATTGGGCAAAAAAAAGAACGAACAGAATAATTCGGAAGAGACACAGCTGCTGGCGTAAAACCACAAAAGATATAAACTAACGAAGTTGCCAGTTGCACATACAAATCAACCCAAAATGGCCAGACTCCACTGAGCACCACCCACATATCTGTATTTTTATTTTGTTTTGAAGGGGTAAGGGGAACAACGTTGACGTTGATGTCCTCGACGTCCAAAAAATGTCCTCTTTGAATATTTGCTAGGTATGGTGGTGACCGTATGGCTACAACAACGAAGCATTGGCGTTTCACCATACCAACAAACCAGGCAATCATCCATACAGAACAGTGCCAGCCAGGACCACACACACACACACACACTGGGGACGATGACTACAATAACGACGATGTGTGTGCTTGTGCAAACAAGGTAAATGTGGGTGATTATCATCATTGTACCACACATGTTTGTTCTCAGAGCATAGCCCACCACTCACCTATACAAACACACACACACATGCAAGAGATTTGAACAAAAGAATTTTCCCCAACACACCCCACTTCATTGTATTCAAGTGCAAGAGAAAAAGACACTCGTCCGTATGGTTGTTCTAAAGAGATAGGTGTATGAGTGTTTGCCTGATTGCTCTGGGAATAGCAACAAATGTTCTCTATTCCCTTTAACTCGAGCATTCCCTTTAACATGAAGGTAAGTGGTAAGCATGCTTTATCTACCATAATTTTGATATGCACTTCCTTTCAATGATAATCGAGGCATCGTTGAGGAGTGTTTAGTGTGCGATAAAGGAAATATGACATACGGGATTTTATTGGACGTTATCCATAAGGATTCTAATATGAAATTCATTAGTAGAAAGGAATGAATAGATTTTGCATGCGGAAGGAATATTCTTGTTCTTATACCCCCAAGTCTATTATTGAAAGGTAAAATGTTTAGCAGATTTAGAAATGAAAGATAAAAATTCTTCGATCTGTTTATTAGTTTCATGAAAATGTTGGACCGCATTATGATGCACCTCAAAAAAAGCGTCGCCAAAAAAGTAGTGAAAATGTTCTTTTTGGTTCCGGAAGTGGTGGAAAATTGGCGCAGAAGCGATGAATTTAACATGGACTTGTCGTAGGACGAGTGTCCATCATTTCAACAGCTGTTGCACAGAATTTACATCACTTCTCAAGGTGTAATCGGAATTCAGTGTTTTGGGTGTGAATTAAAAAATTTTGTGATAGTTTGCCAAATAAATAATTTTTGAATTTTTAATGCATCCTAAGGCTTGTCTTAACTCTTTCAGGTTTGGTGGTTAGTTAACTAACCACCTGCTTTTGCTTGTATAAAACTGATTGTGTGCCACCTCAAATCAAATTTTTTTTAAATTCTTACATTTTTAAAGCCACCGTTAATCATTTGTTGCGACACTTTGTCGCTAGAGTGCACTGGTTGTGTTTTTATCTTTACTTAAACTTGGGGAAATCCCTTGATTCCCCTTAACCTGTCAGTTGTGATTGAATTAAAGCAGCATCAAGTTTATAAATCAACGAGATCAGTTGTGTTTATTTATTTGGTACTTGATTTTTTTTACCCTCCACCATAGGATGGGGGTATATTAACTTTGTCATTCCGTTTGTAACACATCGAAATATTGCTCTAAGACCCCATAAAGTATATATATTCTGGGTCGTGGTGAAATTCTGAGTCGATCTGAGCATGTCCGTCCGTCCGTCTGTTGAAATCACGCTAACTTCCGAACGAAACAAGCTATCGATTTGAAACTTGGCACAAGTAGTTGTTATTGGTGTAGGTCCGATGGTATTGCAAATAGGCCATATCGGTCCACTTTTACGTATAGCCCCCATATAAACGGACCCCCAAATTTGGCTTGCGATGCCTCTAAGAGAAGCAAATTTCATCCGATCAGGCTGATATTTGGTACATGGTGTTAGTATATGGTCTCTAACAACCATGCAAAAATTGGTGCACATCGGTCCATAATTATATATAGCCCCCATATAAAGCGATCCCCCGATTAGGCTTGCAGAGTGTTAGTATGGTGTTAGTATATGGTCTCTAACAACCATGCAAAAATTGGTCCATATCGGTCCATAATTATATATAGCCCCCATATAAACCGATCCCCCGATATGGCTTGCGGAGCCTCTAAGAGAAGTAAATTTCATCCGATCCGGCTGAAATTTGGTACATGGTGTTAGTATATGGTCTCTAACAACCATACAAAAATTGGTCCACATCGGTCTATAATTATATATAGCCCCCATATAAACCGATCCCCCGATTTGGCTTGCAGAGCCTCTAAGAGAAACAAATTTCATCCGATCCGGCTGAAACTTGGTACATGATGTTAGTATATGGTCTCTAATGATCATGCAAAAATTGGTACATATCGGTCCATAATTATATATAGCCCCCATATAAACCGATCACCAGATTTGAACTCCGGAGCCTCTTGGAAGACCAAAATTCATCTGATTCAGTTGAAATTTGGTAGGTGATGTTAATATATGGCCTCAAACACCCATGCAAAAATTGGTCGAAATCGGTCCATAATTATATATAGGCCCCATATAAACCGATCCCCAGATTTGACCTCCGGAGCACCTTGGAAGAGCAAAATTCTTCCCATTCGGTTGAAATTTGGTACGTGATGTTAGTATATGGTATCCAACAACCATGCAGGAATTGGTTCATATCAGTCTATAATTATATATAGCTCCCATATAAACCGATCCCCAGATTTGACCTCCGGTGCCTTTTGGAGAAGCAAAATTCATCCGATCTGATTGAAATTTGGTAAGTGGTGGTAGTATATGATATTTAACAACCATGTGAGATGAAATTTGTGGATGACAGTCTTTCGTAGAAGTTTCTACGCAATCCATGGTGGAGGGTACATAAGATTCGGCCTGGCCGAACTTACGGCCGTATATGCTTGTTAATTCTTACTCTGTTTTTACTGCACACAATTTTTTTTTATTCAATCACGAAATTAATTGATCCAATTATTTTTTTAATTGAAATGTCTTCAATAACGAAAATTATAGTATCAATCACAGTTTTAATTGGAAATAAAAAAAAATATTTGATTAAAACATTAATTGATTTAATTGAGAATTTCAATTAATTTTTTAATTAATTCAATTGATGTTGGTTGCAAAACTCAATTAATTTTTTGAATTAAAAACGTAACTATTTTTAATTACTCCCCTATCTGACTTTATTTTTAAAAAATTTATTTATAGAAATAATTTTTTATTTAAAAATTAAAAAAACATCCCTTTTTTAACTGACTTAGTTTTCTGAGTTTGATTGAAAAGTTGATTGTATCAATTAATTTTTTAATTAAAAATTTTAAAATTATCAATCATTGACTTAATTAACTTAAGGTTTCTATCTTGATTAAATAGCTAATTGTATCAATTAATTTATTAATTGAAAAAAAAAATCAGCTTCAATCAACTTTTTAATTGGAAATATTTTGGTGATATTTTTTCCTATGAGCATTTGAAACAAAAAAAGTTAAAATTATTCATTAAAAATATGAAAAAGCGCATTTTAAAGAAATTGAATAAATAGAACTTCGTGTGTAGTTAAAATGAGGAACATCTTTGGGAGGAAATTTTTGGAAATGCTTTTAAAGTTGTGCCTTTAGCATAACTTCCAAATTTTTTTGCTGGGTACTTGATTTCTCCAAAAGGCCGATTCTTATGTACCCTCCACCAATCCATGGTACAAAGTTTTACTAAAGACTAACATCCACACTGGAAAAAAATTGACCTATTATAAAAGATTTTACAGCCTAAATTTAAGGACACGCAATGTATAATATTAAGGACAAATTTCTTTAATATAATCCGATTTTAATTTATATAATTTAAAGTTTATAATCTGCTTGCTTCAAAGATTTATTTCATGCAATTTTGGGGCACGAATCTAGGAAAATTACAGCTCTCCGTTAATGTTGTTTGTCCTTGAACTAAAGCAAAATTTCCCTAAAGTAATGAACAACCCAGCAAAAAAAGCGTCGCCAAAAAAGTAATGAAAATGTTCTCTTTGGATCCGGAAGTGGTGCAAAATTGACGCAGAAGCGATGAATTTAACATGGACTTGTCATAGGATGGAAGTCCTCCATTTCAACAGTCGTTGCACTGAATGTGCATCACTTCTTTAGGTGTGATCCGAATTCAATGTTTTGGATGTAAATTGAAAAATTCTGTGATATTTTGTCAAATAAATAATTTTTATAATTTTTTATAATTTTTAATGGATTTTAACGCTTGTCGGAAACGTTTGACCTCAAATATTTTCAAAAATGCACAATTTTTTCAGATTTGATTTAGCATTTTTTTGACAAAATTTAAATGATTTGTACCATTTTATGAATTCTTACTCTGTTTGCAACCTATTAGAAACAAAAAAAGATAAAATTACCCACTAAAAGTATGAAAAAAAACATGTTATAGAAAATTCAATTAAAAGAACTTCCTGGGATGTTAAAATAAAGAACATCATTGGGAGTGCATCTTCTGGAAGTGCTTTTATAGTTGTGCCTTTGGAAGAACTTCCAATTTTTTTTTGCTGGGAAATTAAAGAAATCGCCTTCAAATTCACTGATATATTGAAACTTTAGATTTAATATAAAAACGCTTCAAATATAGACTAAGACTTATTTCTGAAGATTTTGCATCTTTGGCTTAAGTTTTTGTTTTTTGTTTTTTGTTTTTTTTTGTTTTTTGAATTAAGATAAGATTTTTTTCCTTGAAGTACAGTTGCCCAATAAAGTCTACGTACACTTAACAAAATCAAGTTTTTTTCAATAAAACGACTCTTTTGACTAAGAAAATTGGTTTAATTATATTTGGATAGCTCTAAATGCTTAAATACATTATGAATTTAATGACTTTTTTATACATAAAACAAGGATATGAAAGAAATATTGATTTCAATGGAAAAAAATAAACTCAAGAAAGTGTACATACAGTTCAATAAACCTTTTGTTTTTATAAACTATTTAAAAGAATAACAAGTATATACGGCCGTAAGTTCGGCCAGGCCGAAGCTTATGTACCCTCCACCATGGATTGCGTAGAAACTTCTACTGAAGACTGTCATCCACAATCGAATTACTTGGGTTGCGGTAACACTTGCCGATGGCAAGGTATCTTAAAATTTCCTAACACCGTAATATATATCACATAGTCCATACGTGGTATATATATTAAACTAAAAAAGACCGATTAAACATGTATATAATAAAGTTTATAGAAATAACATTTTGACAAAATAAAATTCTGACAACATTTTCTATAGAAATAAAATTTTGACAAAATTTTCTATAGAATTAAAATTTTGACAAAATATTCTATAGAAAGAACATTTTGACAAAACTTTCTATAGAAATAAAATTTTGACAAAATTTTCTATAGAAATAAAATTTTGACGAAATTTTTTATAGAAATAAAATTTTGACAAAAATTTCTATAGAAATAACATTTTGACAATGTGTTCTATAAAAATAAAATTTTGGTAGATTATTTTTGGCTCGAGTGGCAACCATGATTATGAACCGATATGGACCAAGTTTTGTGTGATTGGGGATCGGCTATATATAACTATAGACCGATATGGACCAATTTTGGCATGGTTATTAGCGGCCTTATACTAACACCACGTTGCAAATTTCAACCGGATCGGATGAATTTTGCTCCTCCAAGAGGCTCCGGAGATCAATCCTGGGGAACGGTTTATATGGGGGCTATATATAATTATGGACCGATATGGAACAATTCTTGCGTGTTTGTTAGAGACCACATTCTAACATCATGTTCCAAATTTCAACCGGATCGGATGAATTTTGCTCCTCTAAGAGGCTCCGGAGGTCAAATCTGGGGATCGGCTTATATGAGGGCTATATATAATTATGGACCGATATGGACCAATTTTGGCATGGTTGTTAGAGACAATATACTAACACCACGTACCAAATTTCAATCAGATCGGATGACTTTTGCTCGGCTAAGAGGCTCCGGAGGTAAAATCTGGGGATCGGTATATGGGGGCTATATATAATTTTGGGCCGATGTGGACACATTTTTGCATGGTCATTAGAGAACATATACCAACACCACGAACGAAATTTCAGCCGGATCGGATGAAATCCGGCTGAAATTTCGGGGGATCGGTTTATATGGGGGCTACATATAATTATGGGCCGATGTGGACCAATTTTTGCATGGTCATTAGACTGAATAGTCTAAGTGAGCCTGATACATCGGGCTGCCACATAACCTAACCTAACCTATGGTCATTAGAGAACATATACCAACACCACGTACCAAATTTCAGCCGGATCGGATTAAATTTGTTTCTCTTAGAGGCTCTGCAAGCCAAATCGGGGGATCGATTTATATGGGGGCTATATATAATTATGGACCGATGTGGACCAATTTTTGCATGGTTGTTAGAGACCATATACCAACATCATGTACCAAATTTCAGCCGGATCGGATGAAATTTGCTTCTTTTAGAGGCTCGGCAAGCCAAATCGGGGGATCGGTTTATATGGGGGCTATATATAATTATGGGCCGATGTGGACCAATTTTTGCATCGTTGTTAGAGACCATATATTAACACCATGTACCAAATTTCAGCCGGATCGGATGAAATTTGCTTCTCTTAGAGCAATCGCAAGCCAAATTTGGGCGTCCGTTTATATGGGGGCTATACGTAAAAGTGGACCGATATGGCCCATTTGCAATACCATGCGACCTACATCAATAACAACTACTTGTGCCAAGTTTCAAGTCGATAGCTTGTTTCGTTCGGAAGTTAGCGTGATTTCAACAGACGGGCGGACGGCCGGACGGACATGCTCAGATCGACTCAGAATTTCAGCACGACCCAGAATATATATACTTTATGGGGTCTTAGAGCAATATTTCGATGTGTTACAAACGGAATGACAAAAATATACCCCCATCCTATGGTGGAGGAAATTAGTATTTTGTGGGGCCGCCTTTAGCATCTAATACAGCTTGTATTCGTCTGGGCATAGAAGAAACTAAATTTTGTGTGACGTTTGTGAGTATTTTGTTCTATTCCTCAAATAAAGCTCTTTTAAGGCCCTCCTTGTTAGATATTTTGTTTTTTCGAACACGTCCGTCTAATTCATCCCATAGATTTTCAATTGGATTTATATCCGGTGATTGAGGAGGAGAATGCAACTGTTTTGGGACATTATACAGCAACCACTCTCTTACGATCCGAGCTGTGTGCTTCGGATCGTTGTCCTGCTGGAAGATCCAATTAGATGAAAGTCCCAATTTAGTGGCAGAACTCTCCAGATTGGCTTTCAAAAGGTTCAGATAAACATGACGATCCATTGTGGTCTCAATAAAGACTAGGTTTCCCACTCCTGCAGCTGACATGCACCCACATACCATAACAGATCCGCCTCCATGTTTGACTGTAGGTAATAAATTCTGCATGTCCATCGCTTTGTTAGGTTTCCGCCATACCCTTTGCTTACCATCGTATCCAAATATATTGTACTTCGACTCATCACTAAAAATAACGTTTTTCCAGTAATCGAAATCGTCATTTTTGTGCAGTTTTGCGAACTCAAGTCGTTTTGCCATATTTACTTGACTTATGAATGGTTTTTTCCTTGGGATTTGGCTATGGAAATCGTTTGCTTTCAAAACATTTCGAACAGTTTCAGGATGAATACTGACTTGTTTCGATTTTTCGAGATATTTTGCTATATCAACTGCGCTGGTTTTTGGTTCAGTGGTAACAATACGGATCACATCTCGTTTTTCGCGTTTGGACAACTTACTCGGTCTCCCAGAACGATGTTGGTTTTCAGTTGTTTTATACTTATTATAATTTTTATAATTTGAATAGAAGACCGACTCTTTTTAACAATTTTTGAAATTTCTTCGTACGACATATTGTCCTTTCGTAAACTTATTATCAAATTTCTTGTGAATTTTCTTTGCGTTTTGCTACGTTTTGTGACATTTTTCCAAAAAAAAAACGAGAATTTTACTTTAATTAGTGTTTAATTATTAAATACACAGGTGAAACTGAACAACAAAACAAAATACCGTTAATTGGTGACGGCACTTTGCAGAAAATTTGTCATGTGCGTAAGCTGTATGTACACTTTTTTGTGTACCAAATCTAACATATTACCAAATTTACTGCATATTAGTAATAAGAATGAGACTCTTTGTTATTTGTTTTAAATATTTATCGAATTGCTATAAGCTAGACATATAAAAACTTTTGAAACTGTTTTAATTTTATTAAAAATGCATTTTATATGACTGTATGTAGACTTTATTGGGCAACTGTATGTGTTATAATTTAGAGTTTTAAACTGGCACTTATTTGTACGTAAATAGCCTTATTAATACATAACAAAAAATAATCAAAAATCGTTAAATGAGATCTGTATCCTACGTTTAATTTTATTGATTGTAGATTTAAAGCGAGATGGGTCGTTAAAAAATATCTTTATTATAAAGAGGCCGCATCTTTGGTTCGGAATCAATACCAAAATCCTTAATGGAAGGTCAAAATCTTTGGATCCAAGTAATTTTTTTTTTAGTGTAGCCTTGAAAGCCAGCACCCACACATGTTTCAAGAGCAAAATGTTATGTTCGGACGGTAAACATGGAACATGTTTGTTGCAACCATGATAATTTGTATGTGATTTCAGCAACCATATATATTTTTTTACCGATAAAACAACATTTTTGCGACAAAAATGTTCCATAGTTACTGTCCAAAACTAACATTTTGCCTTTAAACAATGTTTGGTGTGATTACGAGTATATTCCTTATCTGAGTGTATCGTTCAATATACCATTAATGTCTAGAAAATCCATTGCATTCAAATGTTATCCTTCGGAAAGAAAACATCCATGGAAATTGTTTAATTGCTATCAGAATGCTACGGTATTGTGCCTGGAAATACTTTACCGATTATACGATTTTCCCTATTCACCATAGTTTGTTATTTTTAATGAAGTGCATTTTGTCCACATTGACATGGTAAAATAACAATGAATAATGGATACAACGCAATCAAAAAATGTTAACCCCCACTGAAAAAAATATTGTCTTGAGGCCAAACATTTCATGTCCTTAAAATACGAATCCGAATTTTGCTTAGCATAGAAAACGCATTGCTCTGATATAACGTTTTTTCCTTGTCCAAAACTCGATAAACTTTTCAATGAAGTCATTTTTTCCTTATATTTAAGTGATTCGACCTTAAATTGAGCACCCTAACATGAAAAATTCTTCAAAATTAATGAAATCGTCTTTAAAAAATAAAGAAATTTTAAATAAAAGAAACTTTGTAATATTTAAATAGAATTGTTTTCATTAAATTTAGGACACGAGTCTTGGAAATACCAAAATACTTTTGATATTAAGAAATTATCTTTAAATTAACTGAAAGCTTAAAGCCCATTTTGAAGATTAAGAGGTTGGCTGATAAGTCCCCGGTCTGACACATAGATGGCGTCGCTAGTATTAAATGCATATTATTTTTATATAGTATCAACCTTTAAATGATCCGTGTCAAAATTTGACGTCTGTAAGTCAATTAGTTTGTGAGATAGAGCGTCTTTTGTGAAGCAATTTTTGTTATTGTGAAAAAATGGAAAAAAAGGAATTTCGTGTTTTGATAAAATACTGTTTTCTGAAGGGAAAAAATACGGTGGAAGCAAAAAATTGGCTTGATAATGAGTTTCCGGACTCTGCCCTAGGGAAATCAACAATAATTGATTGGTATGCAAAATTCAAGCGTGGTGAAATGAGCACGGAGGACAGTGAGCGCAGTGGACGCCCGAAAGAGGTGGTTACCGACGAAAACATCAAAAAAATCAACAAAATGATTTTGAATGACCGTAAAATGAAGTTGATCGAGCTAGCAGAGGCCTTAAAGATATCAAAGGAACGTGTTGGTCATATCATTCATCAATATTTGGATATACCGAAGCTCTGTGCAAAATGGGTGCCGCGCGAGCTCACATTTGACCAAAACCACCAACGTGTTGATGATTCTGAACGGTGTTTGCAGCTGTTAACTCGTAATACACCCGAGTTTTTCCATCGATATGTGACAATGGATGAAACATGGCTCCATCACTACACTCCTGAGTCCAGTCGACAGTCGGCTGAGTGGACAGCGACCGGTGAACCGTCACCGAAACGTGGAGATACTCAAAAATCCGCTGGCAAAGTAATGGCCTCTGTTTTTTTGGGATGCGCATGGAATAATTTTTATCGATTATCTTGAGAAGGGAAAAACCATCAACAGTGACTATTATATGGCGTTATTGGAGCGTTTGAAGGTCGAAATCGCGGCAAACCGGCCCCATATGAAGAAGAAAAAAGTGTAGTTCCACCAAGACAATGCACCGTGCCACAAGTCATTGAGAACGATGGCAAAAATTCATGAATTGGGCTTCGAATTGCTTCCCCAACCACGGTATTCTCCAGATCTGGCCCCCAGCGACTTTTTCTAGTTCTCAGACCTCAAAAGGATGCTCGCATGGAAAAAATGAATAAATGAAAACAAATGACAGTTTAAAAATCCAAATTATAGCGGATACCTCAAAGTAAAAATGTTTTCTTAACTCAAAAAAAAAAACAAGTAAGGAAAGTCTAAAGTCGGGCGGGCCGACTATATTATACCCTGCACCACTTTGTAGATCTAAATTTTCGATACCATATCACAT
Organism: Haematobia irritans; assembly: GCF_050003625.1. Lineage (NCBI taxonomy): Eukaryota > Metazoa > Arthropoda > Insecta > Diptera > Muscidae > Haematobia > Haematobia irritans. The sequence goes on along the minus strand of NC_134401.1, from coordinate 45,453,446 downwards.
CCGTCAAATGTGTTGGGTGCTACATATAAAGGTTTGTCCCAAATACATACATTTAAATATCACTCGATTTGAACAGAATTTTATAGACTTCTACAAAATCTATAGACTCAAAATTTAAGTTGGCTAATGCACTAGGGTGGAACACAATTTTATTAAAAAACAAGTAAGTAAAGTCTAAAGTCGGGCGGGGCCGACTATATTATACCCTTCACCACTATGTAGACCAAAAATTTGTGTTACCATTTCAAATCCTTCAAATTTGTTGGAAGTTATTATGAAGGCTTTTATTAAGAATATTTATATAATTTATATACAATATGGATACAATTTTTTGTACTTCTATAAAATTTTTAGAATTAAAATTTAAATCGACTAACACCCTGCGATGAAAAACAATGTTAGTTACAAAATATGGCAAATATAAAGCTAGAGCAATTTTAAAGCAATTGTACGAAATAATATTTACGATTTATCGAGCGAGAAATACGTATTCGAGATAAAGCAAAATTTAAGTAATATTTAAAATTTTTGCTACAGTGGCGCTTTTACAAGGATATTGGTTAAATCTCGGCATTATATGTGGTTAATTGTGGGTTGTGATATATTATTCGGACTAGTTTATTTAAAACTTGACCGTTTTGTGGAAAGTGTGGTATTAAAGTGTGAAATATGACTACGAAATCTGAACCAATTAGATCAAAAAGCACATTAAATATATTCTCTGTGAAAACTATCGAGTCAACTGAAGGAAACTCCCATTGAAAATGGGTCTAAAATATGAAATATTCTACTCAACTCTGGCATATATATACAAAATTTGAAGCAAATCAGGCTTCAACTCTGGCTTTTGTGCAAATCAGACGAAATATATATATGGAAGCTATATCTAAATCTGAACCGAGTTCAAACAAATTTGGCACAGTTAACCATACTATTAAACGTACTCCTTTTGCAAAATTTGAAGCAAATCAGGGTAAAATTCTGGCTTTAGAGGGCATATAAGTGCAAATCGGACCAAAGGTATATATGGGAGCTATATCTAAATCTGAACCGATTTCAACCAAATTTGGCACAGTTGATCATATTATTAAACGTACACTTTGTGCAAATTTTGAATCAAATCAGGGCAAAATTCTGGCTTTTGAAGCCATACAAGTGCAAATCGGACGAAAGATATATATGGGAGCTATATTTAAATCTGAACCGATTTCAACCAAATTTGGCACAGTTAACAATATTATTAAACGTACTCTATGTGCTAAATTTGAAGCAAATCAGGGTAAAATTCTGTCTTTTGAAGCTATATAAGTGCAAATCGGACGAAAGATATATATGGGAGCTATATCTAAATCTGAACCGATTTAGCTGATGTTTTGCAGGTTTTACGAGACCGACAAAACATTCAGATGTACAAAATTTGAAGAAGATCGGTTCATAAATACGTGAATTATGATCAAATCGGTGATAAATATATATGGCAGCTATATCTAAATCTGAACCGATTTTTTTCCAAAATCAATAGCGATTGTCTTTGACCCGAAGAAAGACCCCATGCCAAAATTGAGGACGATCGGACTTAAATTGCGAGCTGTACTTTGTGCACAAAATTACATATACAGACAGACGGACAGACAGACAGACAGACAGACAGACGGACATCGCTAAATCGACTCAGAAATTAATTCTAAGCCGATCGGTATACTAAAAGATGGATTTATGACTATTATTTCTTGGCGTTACATACAAATGCACAAACTTATTATACCCTGTACCACAGTAGTGGTGAAGGGTATAAAAAAATATGGGAAACATTTAAATCTGAAGCAATTTTAAGGAAACTTCGCAAAAGTTTATTTATGATT